>NW_027223322.1:6026769-6195804 GCF_030449975.1 Polyergus mexicanus | reverse complement strand
AGCTGATCGGCGGCGCGCGCATGCGCGTCACCGCTGACGCGACGGACCGGCGGAATCGAAACCGACATCGGGAAACGCGGATGCGCGAATCGCGGCTCGTCTCGCAATATGGCGAGTGTACGATGAGGGGATGTTGCGTCGTGCGTGCCTCGTCGGCGATGCCTCGCGGATTACAGTGACGTGATCGCGTATACGTACGATCGTTGTCGTAATATGGTGTGTCTCGTGACCCGTCGTGGCGCGTCGTAAATCAGCGACGCGCGCCTCTCGCGTGAAACTACGCGGGGGTCGAACGGACGACGTTTCCCGGACGCGGGGTGGAAACCCGCGAGCGTTACGTTCTCGCGTCACATACGACGGGAGTGCGAGGGAGACACGTGCGCGCGCGCGCGCGCCGCCGCGATCCGTCAAAGTAAACAAGTAGTTATGAGCGCGATCATCGACGGCGAGGCGGCGGCGGCGGCGCCGCCGCCGCCGCCGGGCGTTCTCCTGGACCCTGACGTCGAGGGCATCCTCGAGGAGAAGAATCAACTCATCAGCCGCCAGTACGCCGAGATCGAGAGGCTGCAGCGCGAGCTCGCCGAGGTCGTCGGCGAACGGGACGCCCTGCTCTGCGAGGTGTCAAAATTCAAGTTCGAGCGCGAGATGACCGATCTCAAGCGTCTGCACGATGACAGGTACGTGCGTTCGCATCGTTGCCGTTCCTTTTCTTAATCCTCTGCTTTGCGAAAGGGAGATTTCGATGATCGAGATTGAGATCTCTCGATCACACTCGGATATACAGATAGGTTTTTTTTTTTCCTTCGATCTCTTTATCTTTTGTGACAATTTTTCCCTTCGCTCTTTTTCTTTTCCTCCACAAAACGCGTCTGTTAGTTTTTCTTTTCTTCTTCTAATTCCGAAACGTACGTGACACGATTTCGCAGCAGCGAGATGAACGATAGATTCGTTTGCGGTGAAATTAATTTACCGGCAACAGCGGCGGCCTCCATATTTTTTTTTTTTCATATTCGCGATAACTTTAATCCTCGTTCGCGTTTTGCATGCACACCTCCTACGCCTTTTATATCCGAACAATAGAAGTAATGTAGTGCACGGTTTTTCACTGAAATAAAAAAAAGTATGACTCTTGAAGCTAACAAAAAAGAGATCTGTCCTCGTTCAGTTGCATTCTTTTAAGCTTTTGCTATTTAAAGTGAGATCGGTAATGTAAAATGAGATAAAAAGATAAATCAAAATATGATGAAAAAATAGCTAAATTTATATATATATATATATATATATTTTTTTTTTAACGTGAAATACACTAGAAATACAGAAAATTATAGCATGACACGTTTCTTCCTTTTAATTCGCGCTTTTCAAGTAGAAGAAGGAGGTGTAAGGCAGGCGCAGAAATTGCATCTAAAAAGGGCGGATCCACACGCATCCTTTTCCCGCGCGTTTTTTCTACGAATGTCTGCACTGATTTATTCGCGATTTGCTCTCGCATTTATGCGTTCCATCTAGGGTTGCACGAGAACCCAAGACAAGACAGTATTCGCAAAAATATTGTATTGGTCTTGAAAATTTTGATCTTGTCTTGGTCTTGAGAGGATTTTTGTATCAAAGATCTTGTCTTGTCTCGTCTCGCCTTGATTTTTATCAACAGTTTTTATTTAACGCTAAATTATTTGTCAGCTTGATAAAAAACAGAAAATAGTAAGTATATCTGATTTCTTCTCTTATCCGAAGCGCCGAGCACGATTTTCGTTTGTTCTTTACTGCGTATGCTCACGTCTCGATTGTGCAGACGCAGTCTAAAAACTAAACCAAGTTCTTCCGCTGAACACGCAAACATTTCCGAAAGTGATGATGAAAGTTCGGAAGTAAGTGCAGTTAAACAATGCACATAGAAAACTTATTTTAAGTATGAAACAAGAAACAATGAAAAGATCGGCGTACGTTTATTATGTCGAAAAGAAAATGTGACTAAAGAAATAAAAATGAAAAATAGTAACGCTACTGGATTAAAAAAAACATTTGGAGAAAGATCATGAAAAAGCATATGAAGATTTATTTGTATTAAAAGCAATGAAAAATAAAATAATTGTCAGAAAAATAAAAAACGATAGATATATTTTTAAACGTAAATATTGAAATTAAACTTTATAAATTAAGTAATATGAAGTAATTAATTTGCGCTATTTTCACGTCACATTAAAGTGTGCAATGATAATGATGCGCGGTCTCTTTAAATTTAAATTTTCTAAAGTTTTTAAATTTATAAATGTTTTTATTTACTAACAATAAATAAAATTTTTTGTCTTTCTCGCCTATTTCCATATTAATTGAAATCTCCGTTCAGAGATCGGGAACAATTAGATAACTTTTTTTTTTTTTTTTAAACCAAGACTTCTTGATATAAGATCAAGAATCTTGATAATTTGTTTTGGTATTATCTTGATAATTAATTTAAAATCTTGTCTTGAATTTCAAGACAAGATCAAGACAAGACCAAAATTAGTCTCGGTATCTCGTGCAACCCTAGTTCCATCGTTGTTCATTTCCCAGTTTTTACATAGGTCCACCGTCCACCCTATTATAGTTAGAGTGAATTGCGTTAGAAGAGTGGTTCACCCTTCCTGCAGGATGTCACGTTGCTCTCCTCCATCTCTCTCTCTCTCTCTCTCTCTCTCTCTCTCTCTCTCTCTCTCTCTTTCTCTCTCTGCCTACAGAAAATGCCATCAAATATCAATCACCGCGAGATTGATATTGCAGCAGCGAGCGTGCGATCGCATTTTCGTTCACGTTCTCTGACAGATATAGCTATATCATGATGCGAGTGAGTGACGTGATATCCATGAATCGGACGACGCAATTCGCATACGCAATGAAACACGATATGCGCCTCGTTAGATTGACTTTCTACTCGGCAATGTTGCTGCTTCTGGCCATTAATCGAATTCTAATCGATTTTGTTAAGCATCGTAAGCCGTCACAGCACAGGCAGTTTTTTTTTTTCGACGATTCAAAAATACGGTTGAAAGATATGGATCAGTCCAAGAAGTTGAAATAAAAATTGAAAATGTCTCTTTTATTATATTTCTAGTTATTTTTACTTTCTTGCATTTCTGTCGATCAAAAATTTCAGCTTCAATTTTATTCCTGCCAAATAAAGGATTAGTTTTTTTTTTTTTTTTTTTGCAATTGTTGATAGTTGATTTAATACGCGAGATTAATGCGTTTAATATCGCATTATTTCCCTTCAATAATAGCTAGTTCCGCGACGATCCTTTCTTATCGCAAATGTCGAGGAAGGTTATCACCGTGTGAGAATTTTTTAAACATTATACAGGGTGTAACAGAGCGCCCGTATCAGCAGTTTTTTTTTTGAAAAAACAACGCATTGTCGTGAAAAATGTTTCATGCAAAAATTGTAGAGCTCTAAATGGCGCATTATATAATAATATTAGTATGACCTTGAGCAGCACCGTCAAGGTCATATAAAAATCGCTTTGAATTTTTTAAATAGAATCCCCCATTTTTCATTACATATTCTTGTAGTTTACCTCGAAAGCTTTCCAAAACACTATAATAAAGTATTTTTTTATTAAGTACTTTTTAAGTTATTTTATATTTTAATCTGACATATTTTGATATAAAAAAATTAAATATCTGGTAAAATATTTAATTTTCGATAATCTTACCGTAATACTTTTATGTACAGAATAATGAGACAAATCAATTAGTATAAAAAAATAATTGTTTTTAAGAAAATTATTTACAATGTATTTTTTAAAATAATTATTTGTTTTTTTTTTGGCACTAATTGATTTGTCTCATTATTCTGTACATAAAAGTGTTACGGTAAGATTATCGAAAATTGAATAATTTACGAAATATTTTATTTTTTATATCCAAATATGTCAGATTAAAATATAAAATAACTCAAAAAGTACTCAATGAAAAAATACTTTATTATAGTGTTTTGGAAAGCTCTCGAGGTAAGCTATAAGAATATGTCATGAAAAATAGGGGGTTCCATTTAAAAAATTGAAAGTGATTTTTATATGACCTTGAGGTTGCTATTCAAGGTCATAAATTATTATATAATACTCCACTCAGAGCTCTACAACTTTTGCATGAAACATTTTTCACGAAAATGCGTTGTTTCCTCAAAAAACTGCTGATACGGGCGCACTGTTACACCCTGTAAGTATATCGATATCTCTAGATAAGTTTTAAATGACAATGTTATCGAAATGATGTTTGTTCGACGTTAATCGAAGTATGTAATTTTAAGTATGTAATTTATTTTCGCCAAGTTCTTAGTTTGTCTCATTTTCAAGCTCTTACTCTCAATCACTCGAGAACTATAGGTGCCTCAAACATTTCGCTAGAAAAAAATTTATTTCGATCATGGCGTGGATGTTACGAAGAATGAAATACGTGCCTGATAATTTTGAAAGGCTCTCTACGCTCGCTCATTATTTTATGAATATGAGAATCGTCACGTCGATGAGCAGCCGCGATGATTCGTCGTCCCGTTAAGCTTAGCCGCGTGTTTTATTTCATTGTCGTTTGTATATTGACATTTACCTAGTGGATGTTTAATATGCTGTCGCGTACACCGTTGTCGATAACGCGTGTTATTAAAGCGAACATGAAACAGACATCGTGTACGCCGTTATTAATGTTGCAAGCGCGTACAACAGACAAATTGATAATCTATGACAGACGGGGTGAAGAAGGGTGGGAGGGGTACCTTGTGTCCGTGTCATCGTATTACAGATAGAGATGCGCTAACCGCCTAGTCGATAATACGATATGATGTGGATGCGAATATATTAGATATAATTTACTTTCGCTCAGAGTTTATCTCGTAATCTTCGCGTATATTGAAATCAAACGCAACGGTAAAAAACGGAAATTTTGTACACACGATCGAACTATTGATGAAACGAGACACTAAATTGAGATAAAAATTAATCGATAGAACGATTTAAGTTAATTTGCAATGGTTTATCTTCGCATCTTATTTCAAATTTTCTCGATTTTCAGCAAAAAATCCGATTTAAAATGTATCGTGAGAAATCATCGTGGCATAAATAATCTCACAAATATTACAAATAATTTAATAAAGGAATTATTATGTTACTTTTCGAGTATTATGAAATTAAAAATGATATATTTTTTTCTTTATTTAAATAAAGTTTTGCGATTAACATATTTCCTTCGTTCTATAAATGTCATGTTTAATTTAACCGTACATTATAAAATTGTATTATATCTTAATAAGGATAACTCGAATACGTAAGGGTCGCGCTCGTAAGCGTTGTATTCCCCTACCTAATGCATTGTCGTGAGAGTATACACGTAGGGAATAGTAGACACACGACGAGACCCTGTAAAGTAATCACATATCGTCCATCTGGAAGAGAGTAAGCGCACGACACGTAAGACGTTCCCACAAGATAGGAAGGATATAACCGTGATACACGCTGTGTATGCTGTAATATAAATTAACAATTACATCGGACGCTTTGTAATTCCTCGTGGTTTTCCTGCCATCAATCTTCGCCCTGACAGTTCGCGGATACATAATTTTTCCTTTCATATACTTTTCCTGGTTCGATACCATAGACAAAAATTTTCTTTGCGAGCTAGAAAGATTTATTATATGTATATACAGGGTGTCCCATTTTAAAGGACCCACTCAAATATCTCAGAAACACTGCGTTAAATCGAAAAATGTTTCAAACAAAAGTTGTGTGGCTTCAAGGGGGACATAAGATGGTGATCTTGAATGATTTGACCTTGGAAAATCATTTGAAGATCATGTGAAGGTCAACTTTAAAATCTTAATTGGAAATCCCCATTTTTTATTTAGTATTCTTGTAGCTTGCCTCGAGAGCTTTCCAAAACACTATAATAAACTATTTTTTTATTCAGTACTTTTTGAGTTATTTTATATTTTAATCTGACATCTTTTGATATAAAAAATTAAATATCTCATAAAATAGTTAGTTTTTGATAATCTTACCGTAATACTTTTATGTACAGAATAATGATACAAATCAATTAGTATAAAAAAAATAATAGTTTTAAAAAAAAATTATTTACGATGTATTTTTTAAAACAATTATTTTTTTTTTCTTTTGCATAAATATATCCTTTTTTTCACTGCTATTGCAATACAACGATACATGGTCTCTAAGCTGACAGATTAGTTTGCATGGATTTTCAAAAAGGGAAAATCAAACGCCGTAAATATAAATGCTTAGTAATCATGGCGGGAAAAAAAGGAGATCTTTGAGACTGTCCGAAGCAGTGACCTTGAAGCATCCTATTGACCTGCTAGGGAGACCTTCTTCGCTTTGAATCCGTCCAACTTTTTACGCTCGTGATTTAATACATCTGGGTTGCAGAGAACCGGTCCTTCCTGCCCCCGAACTTTGAAAAATTTTCATGTGTATGCGTGTGAGCTCTTTATCTCGCGCTACCAATTGTGTATATCGTATATCGCGGGACGTGCGCGAAACTACTCGCAAAATGTTAATCGAGCAAACACGTGTGTGACGCAAATGACGCGCTTGATTTATTCCTGGATTGTGTCGGCGAATTTCGGGCTATCTGAGAGGAGTGAGAGACCGTTTCTCTCTCTCTCCTTCTCTCTCTCTCTCCCTCTCTCTCTCTCTCTCCTTCCTCCTCCTCCTCCTCCTCCTCCTCTTCTTCTTCTTCTTCTTCTTCTTCTTCTTCTTCTTCTCTTCCTCCTTCTTCTCTTCTCTTCTTCTTCTTCTTCTTCTTCTTCTTCTTCTCTTCCTCCTTCTTCTCTTCTCTTCTTCTTCTTCTTCTTCTTCTTCTTCTTCTTCTTCTTCTTCTTCTTCTTCCCTTCTCTTCTTCTTCTTCTTCTCTTCTCTTCTTCTTCTTCTTCTTCTGCTTCTTCTTCTTCTTCTTCTTCTCTCTCTCTCTCTCTCTCTCTCTCTCTCTCTCTCTCTCTCTTTTTTTCTTCGTATAAAGCACAGCTTTGCATAGTATCTTGTTCGTAAAAAAAAGGATCGCGAATGTTCGATTGCAATATTATATTGTGACGAGGTCGACCGGTCATGCCAAAAATATCTCGCACATAATTGCGCGGTTGCCCTCGTATATACGATTTGAAGGTTGGGCGATATTTGACACAGATTTGCGTACTCGCTCTCGCGATGCATCCGGTATACATACCTATTGTTTTCAGCAATTTATTACGCTTGATGTTGAAAGTATCATATACAAACTTTAGACTTTTATCGTTGAGTTCTCAGCGAAATTTTCCTCCATCCTCCACACATGTTTCTTTGATAAGTAATCAATTTCTAACACATCCCATTGTACTTCTCGCGTCTTATTTTTTAACTTTATCAGCTGCGCAAACAATTTTTCTCGAGCAAGTCTTCCCTTTTGACGTCAATTCTCTTATCAAGGTTCAAATTCATCAAGGTAAACATCAAATGAAAAGACGGCGCGATTTCTGTAAATTGCTATATTCTCGCGAAAAAAAATTAAGATGTTATAAATATAAATAATAAAATGTGTGTGTGTGTTTTTTTTTTTACATGCGGATAACCTAAGTATTTTTTTCGTGAAAATATAATGTGATGAGCGGACATTCGTAAACATTAACAGATTATAATTAAAATTGTTTAGTTAATTTTATGGAGATTATACAAAGATGAAAAAAATAATTTAAATGCCGAAAAATTATTCACACAGATAAAAGAGAGACGAGTGACTCATCTGTTTTTCGAGCATGCGATGAAAGCATATTACTTTGCAATTTCTCGAGGATGTTTCTCACACGCTTTTTCGGTTAATTTTTCGGTTTATTCTGCAACAAATCGGTTGCGGTTCCGTCGAGTGTTTCCTCGTCTATAGCGAGAGAATCGACACGGTCATGGCTTGGGAAGTTGTAATACTTGGTCGAAAAGAGAGATTTATGTTTCCAAGAAGTGGCCACGAACGTTCGCTGTCCCAACAACGCTCGCGTCTCTTCTCTTACATCTGGTACGAATATGTTAAAAACGAGGCTCTCGTACGACACGCTCACACACTCGAACTTACTAAATGGTGACAAGAGTTTTTCTATGTCTAGTTCTTCACACAGTGTCCCTTACAAGCGATCGTAGATTTTTCTAGAACGAGGGAACGATCTCTCTCTCTCTCTCTCTCTCTCTCTCTCTCTCTCTCTCTCCTTCCTTTACTCGCGCGTCGACGATTATCGCCGCAGGATTTCGTGGATACTTCAATTTCTCTAAGTATGTTAATTATATCAAATTATTTTAATTACGTTCATGATCGGTTTCACCTAGATGCTCTGAATGTATCCGACTTATGTGACCATAAGATTGCGCTTAAGGTCATGCAATCTTTTTCGTCGCGTATACAGTGCTGATTGCATCCTGCGAGAGCTGTTTTGCCTCGCTTGCTCTTTTTGTCTCCATTGAGTAACATTTAAGCGTCGATTGAGTCTTGATCGCCTTTATCGGATGTAGGCAAGGCTTTCACGACGGTTCCAAAGTACAATTTCGATCTTCCAATGAAACGATTAGTTGCGCTCGTTGCGTGACTATTTGGTATCGGTTAGCATTGACGGTCGAAATCGCTAATCATCAACGTAATGCATACACTGAGAAACCCATTTTGTTGAATGAAATAAAATTTGTTTGAATCAATTAAATCTCTTGTCTGGATATGGGCAAACAAATTCTTTAATTAATACAACAAAAAAGTTTAGTTGGAAAATTTGGTAATACTAACACACAAATTTCGTTCAGTGAACAAAATTATTAATTGTATAAAATCAAATTTCTGGTTGTTTTTTATTTATATTTCTCGTATTTATATCATTTTATATATATATTTTTAAACCTAATCAAAATTTAATTAAAACAATTAAAGCAATTGTTCGTATATTTATTAAATTATCATTAAATATTGACAATTAAAAGTCTATTTTTTCTTAAGTATTATACACACTGAGAGATCCATTTTGTTGAATGAAATAAAATTTGTTTGACTCAACTAAATCTCTTGTCTGGATATGGGCAAACAAATTCTTTAATTAATACAACAAAAAAGTTTAGTTGGAAAATTTGGTAATACTAACACACAAATTTCGTTCGGTGAACAAAATTATTAATTGTATAAAATTAAATTTTTGGTTGTCCTTTATTTTAATTTTGTTCACCGAATCACATTTGTGTGTTAGTATTATCAAATTTTTCAACTGCAGTTACATTTGCTTTTGTTACATCAACCAAAGTCTATCCATATTCAACAAGAAATTTACTTGATAGTTGTCTCTTGTGATACGATAAGAAAAAGATATATACAGATTATATTCTCCATCCTTTCAATTCTCTCGTCGTTAACGAGAGATTAATAAGTATTTCCTGGACAGATGAATCCGCCATGATCGAAGATGCACTTGCATACTGCACATCACACTACACTGCATAACAATTGACCGCGCAGTGACACATGAATGCGCAAAATAGCTTATGATATTCAACTAAACGATTTAGTTCAAGTAACAAATACAATTATTTAAAACGCGATGAGATGGATGAGAGTTTGTTATCGCGACGATAAAATTTTATTACGGATAAACAACTCCATGCAAACAAAATAGTTTGTTAGTGTAACATTTAACTTTTTTCCAGTAACATAATTTTTATTAAATAAAACCAAATTATACATGTTCAGTCATCAAAATGGTTCAACCAAATAATTCTGTTTTATTTAACGAAATGGGTCTTTCAGTGTATGCGTAGGAAAAATACACGTCAGAGAGAGAGAGAGAGACTGCACAAATATTTTTATTGTCATCGCCTGTTGAGAAAATTGCATTTTTCTCTTTCTTTCCCTTTCTCTTTCTCACTCATTCATCCTCACTCAATCTGGCAACGACGAAAATAGTTTATTTTCTCGTGGACCACTGCAAAGAGAACTTTAGACTTTTAATGCTACTTCTGTCTCACGTTACCGCACGCGACAAGATATTATATCATATTCTGCTTAATTGAAATCAATCATTTACGAGAATTGCGTCAAATTTAATAACGCATTGTTTGTTTTGTATTTAAAATCCTTTAATTTTAATTACCAAATTGTGTTTTTTTCATGTCAAACTAATTCATTATGATTGACGGTTTAAAAAAAAAATTTGTATATGTAAAATTAGTTTCTCCGTCGTAAAAAGATTCGATTTTATTCAGAATCGTATTGCAAATTTGATTCAAAATTTCTTTCCGAGAGTTTCGGTCAATTAAGATTTTTAACGACCAAGGTTCGAATTTGCCATATACGAATTGTACAAACAGACGGTAAGTAGACTAAACAAGCTACGCGATTCGTATTCAGTATGAATACGGGGTCGGACTGAGAGAAATCGATTTAACGAGAAATTGGAACTTCTTTTCGCGCGGCGTGTCTAATGGCAGGCGTGGTAAATCGCATTACCAGATAAAGTAGGTTTGACATTTCGGCCAAGGTTGCCGCTCGCAGTAACGAAGCGTCACTGCCGCTACTGTCACTATCTTGCATCCTCGCAAGGTACTCACAATCAGCACCTCAGGAGTTTATGAAATCGTTGCCTTGTAACTGTTCAGTGGTGCTCAGCGATTATTTAAAAACAAATATGCCGCCGTGAATGAGTGAATTGAAAGTTCAAGGGAAATCTGTTCCCGTTTCACGCAAAATTTTCCATGTGCTGGAAATCTTACTATTTATATCTAAACGGATCGGATGTCGGAGTCTGGAGAAAAAGAGAGAGAGAGAGAGAGAGAGAGATATCTCTACGGACTCCGATTCACTTATGAGCTTCTATAGATAGCCGGTAGACCACACGGACTAGAGAATCTAAATGTAAAAAGCTTCTTCCTCTCAGTCTACCACTACTTTTAAAATCTTCTAGGGCTCTCTTTGTGTCTTACGCTAGAAGGAGGAGTAGCGTATACACACGCGCAGTCTGAATAGATAAAGAAAGCACGCGTGCACCAATCGAAACGTCTCTGTCGAAAGAAGCTCGACAAACGGAAACGAGTCTCTGCAAGAATCGACGTATGAAGGACTAAAAATGCAAATTGCACGCGGAAGCGACGCGCTGCGTTATTTGACACGTGCAGAGAACATTTTACGTCATCGTCTCTTTTCCTTCTCTCTTTTCCATAGCACATTTCTCAAGGTATCTCCGCGTATCGAGGCGACAGTTATGGAGTTATATCATCGTACAATGTTGCTGCGCGAGCGGAAATAGATTGACAATCGATATAGAAATGGACCGCATTATATACGTTTTTCTGTGTCGTGTGACTACGATGTCTTGAATCTGTCGGCGATGACTGTCTGAGATGGACGATGATTTAAATATGGAAATTGAGCACGATATTCGACCCTCCTTTCTGCGATTAAATCACATACAGATGTCTGTATAATACATTAGACTCTTAATGTCAGATTGAGACTCCTCGCGAAAAAAGATATGTGTTATATTATATTTATTCTATACGCTATATCAATTATACACACATTTTTTGATAGACAAATATATGTATGTATTGTATAAGAATATAAAAAAGTAATTTTTCGATATTTTTATTTTGCCAAAAGTGCTTTTTTCCTATACACAGAGAGAAAAGTTTCTTTGGATTTAATAAATTTTGTTGTAACCAAAGAAATATAATGCTTGAAATGGTCCAATCATACTAATGTTTGAAATAACAAATATGATTGTTTGATTTTCAAATAATATATTTATTTATTTTAAACAAAATATTTTTTGATAGAATTTAATTTTTTCTTCAACTTAAACAGTTATATTATCCTTTCAAACGATATTCTTCTTTCATTTAAAAGATTCATTATGTTGCTTTTAACAACTTAAATAAATTTTAAAACAAGTTAGATAAAGTTAAATGACACGCTACTGCATCTTTCTAATCTTTTTAATCTAATCTTTGAAGCATCTTAGAATCGTAGCATATAGAAGAACTTAATTTTACTTATTCGAAATTTCTATCCGAATAAATGAATATCGAACATTAATCTGTCCGATTTTCCAAAAATCAGTTTCATTGTCTGAATTCTCTTCTATAGAGATCGTGTCAGAAATAAAACTGATAGAAATAATTGTTAAATGTTATTAACCGTATTTTGCAGGCCTTATTCATATACCATACTCTTATAACAGAAACTTGTATACGAGTATAGTGAAGCATAGCGCGCCGCGTAGCGGTAAGCGAATAAATTATATTATTCCAAATAATAGTTATTTTTCCGTCAAACAACATAGTTTAATGCAACAAAACCATTAAATTTTTTATTCGACAAAATAATGTTTCGTATAAAATTATGTTTTTGTAATGAAACAAATATAAGGCAAACAAATAGATATATTAAATTTAAAGAAACCTTTTTCTCTGTGTACATTTTATAATTATTCTCAGTATATAATGTTGAAATAATGTTTCTCGCTACAGTGATTTTTATCGCCTGTATTGTGAGACGCTCGGGATTTTGTAGTATAAATTTTTTACACTTTGCGTGTAGAGAGAATCACGGTGAAGCACAGCGAGCTTAATCGCGTTACTTTTATTCCGTGCTACCAGTATTCATACCGCACACAAGGTGGGGCACATAGGGTTAGGTTAACAGCCCCGGTGTGTTGCGGGCTAAATGGATCGCGGTCTCTCAAAGCTGCCGTTCGTCTCTTGGTCGAAATATTGCAACGGGGCCACTACTATTGATTACTGATTGAGAATACATAGCATATTTTGGCTCATTAGTCGGATAGAATGTGACGCGCGCGCGAATCTGGAACGCTTCGAACCGAATACGGTGATAGATGCTTCGACGATCGTTTGATAAACACTTATAAGGGCACTCCATTTCTCTTTCCTAATGCAATCGACATGGAGCGCGCGAAATCGAACGGCACGTGTCGACTATACCGGGCGTTCTGTAAATAGCCGATCAAATACAGCGTGTACGCAGAGAAAAGGGTTTCTTTAAATTTAATATATTTATTTGTTTGACTTATATTTGTTTCATTACGAAAACATAATTTTATACGAAACATTATTTTGTCGAATAAAAAGTTTAATGGTTTCGTTGCATTAAACCATGTTGTTTGATGGAAAAATAATTATTATTTGGAATAGTATAATTTACTTGCTTACCGCTACGCGGCGCGCTAACTTCACTACACTCGTATTCAAGTTTCTGTCATAAGAATATATGAATAAGGCTTGCAAAATGTGACTAATAACATTTAACAACTATTTCTATCAGTTTTATTTCTGATACGATCTCTATAGAAGAGAATTCAGACAATGAAACTGATTTTTGGAAAATCGGACAGTCTAATGTCCGATATTCATTTATTCGGATAGAAATTTCGAATAAGTAAAATTAAGTTTTTCTATACGCTACGGTCCTAAGATGCTTCAAAGATTTAATTAGAAAGATGCAGAACGTGTCATTTAACTTTATCTAACTTGTTTTAAGATTTATTTAAATTCTTAAAAGCAATATAATGAATCTTTTAAATAAAAGAAGAATATTGTTTGAAACAACAATAATATAATGTTTAAGTTGAAGAAAAAATGAAATTCATTCAAAAAATATTTTATTTAAAATAAATAAATATATTATTTAAAAATCAAACAATCATATTTGTTAACTTCAAACATTAGTATGGTTGGACCATTTCAAGTATTATATTTCTTTGGTTACAATAAAATTTATTAAATCCAAAGAAACTTTTCTCTCTGTGTATGTATGTGTATGTTTTTCCTAATAAGAACTATATTTTTGAACGTATAAAAGAATTTTTCTTTCATATAAAAAATTTATTTAATGTTTTGACACATTAGATATCTTGACAACTGTTCTTCGAGGTAAGGGTTCCGTTAAAAAATGAGTCGGAAAATAAGATGACGTTGTTCATTTGTATGTCTGAGGAGGAAAAGAGCCTAGAAGCCTCTCCTGGGAACTATTCGCGTCGTGACGGTTTTTATAAGGAAGGTTTTTTATTTCAGCGCATTAATCTCCTCTCCATCTCCCCTTTTCATTTTTCCCTTTTACCGGACATCCTATAGTTTACCGTACAGCTTCTCAAATTCGTCAAACGAGCTATTGACAACCGAAACGGTAGCGAAACTAAGAGAGACAAGTGTGATAAATCATCAGATTCTCCAGTCGGCCATCACGGTATTGGTCGTATTACGCATCTCGATGGGTGGTTTATGTCGTAACACGCAGTCTACGATATATGTATACACGTGCGTGTATGCGTTTTGCAAAGGCAGACTCGCGTATCGCTTATACAATGCGCGAACCGAAGTATCGAAAGATTTCTATCTGCGGCAGATACGCTGTACAGTGTGGCAGAGTTGCTGAATAGAACAGCTCTTGCGGTTTCATTGACACTATAAAATCGATACTTGCCTGTGTGATTGCCCGGTCTCGCTAACAATAGCGTTTGCACCCCCGCGCGAGGAAAAAAAAATTAATAAAATATCGCCATTTAATATAATTATATATCTATGAATTATATCTGATATGTGTATATAATCTCTACTTTAAGATATATATTCGTTATTATATTTACAAAATGTAAGTGAAAAATACTTTGCGACAATTCAATTAATCTACGATTTATCGACATGTTTTTTATTCCGCGTTTTTTTATTTTTACTCATTTATTTTTACTCGTTATTTTTCGTTCAATACAAAAACCTCGCGATTTACCTTTGCAGCAGCAACTATACGACATCATTCATTTGCCTTCATTCGACAGAAATTACTGTAGCTGCAACAGAAGTGACGCCGGTTGCTTTTGGTTTTAAGAATTGCACGGGGTTGAAACGAGTGAGGGAGAGAGAGAGAGAGAGAGAGAGAAAGGTCGTGAGAAGGGTGGAGTGTCCTCTCAGTAGCGACGTATAATTACGCGAGTTCTTTAATGTCTTTGGTCACGCGAGTGCCAGGCACGTTATTGTCCATCTCTTTTTCGTATTGTAAAAATAACGCAGCCAACTCGAGAGAGATTTCCTCCTCTCTGTTATTAATACAATATATGACAATATAAATGCAAATTGAAAAATATATCGATTTCGAGTAATTGTGTATAGAGGTGTATCTCGCACACGCGTTAAAAGTTATTTAAAAAAACGATGCACTCTCGGTTTAACGTCTCGGTTTCCGCAAATAATGAGAAATATGTATGTGCTGTACAAGCAATCGCCGCGATTCCATCCTCTTGTGTGATTGTAGCAGTCAAAGTCCGTATTTATGGAAATTTTCAACTCTCGTTTTTATTACTCGACTCCCACGGACGTGTATGCGCTACTTCGAATAGGATCGTCTAGTCGGCAATTAATGCGCCCGAGAGCTTTTCCGGGGATGACAACGCGGAGAGGAGACGTACCGGTTTTTCATCTCGATCTCACACGCGGGAGGAGGCGGCGGGAGGAAGGAGGGGGAGGGGGGGGGTGTGCGCGTAGCTCTTTCTCACGAAAGAGAGCGACGTCCCGACGCGAGGAGAGCGAGAGCGTTGCGTACGAGCAAAAGGAGACAGAGAAAGAGAGAGAGAGAGAGAGAGAGAAAAGTTGGGCGAGAGATTCGTGGGGACAAAGGGACGCTCGTCGTGACGGCGCAGACTCGGCGAACGCGGGCGTCCCGACGCCCTTTATATCGCGATGCTGCCAGTAGTCCTCTCTAACGATTCACGTCGTACTCTCCCCATTCACGCGCAACGCGGAAAAACGACGCCGACCCTCCTTCCCCATCTCCCCCACCCATGTTCCTTTCTTCTCCAGTGTTCTTTACCCGTTTCTCTGGACGAAATTCGTTTTTCGATCGTGCGAGTGTGCGCGCGTGTATCGCGTTTGTTATACGCGATTGTACGCGCGCGTAGCGTGCGTGCGCGTGTCAAGTGCAACGACGCGTGTGCGTCATAGGGCCCCCCCCAACGTAGACGATAGGCTTCGGGAGGTGTTGAAAGTTGCCCCAGCTACTACGAGTAATAATATCCAGGTAAATATATACGCGTAAATTTTTGTTCAAAAGATAACGTTTATTCTCTCGAATTAATCTCCGACTCTTACACGAGACTCTTTCTTGATCTCTGATCTCTCTTTCGTCGCTTATCGAGCGATTCATTTACGCTCGATGTCTGCGACTGTTGAATCTTTATAGTCGCGATATACGCGCGAAAATAAAATACCGTTCAGGCTGAGTGCACTCTGTCGCCCACGCGCGCCCGGTGTTCACGAGAGTGCACCGGTGCTGCATCGGGCGCTGGGACTTGCAAATTTACACGGTAACGTCACAACAAGAATCGTGAACAGTGGTGCGACCTTGCGGTTGGAATCCAAAGTGTGCTGAATCGGCGCAAGAATCGTACAATCACCGGATAAACCGAACGTAAATCGACTTTGTACTACTACTACTACTACTACCACCACCACCACCACCACGTGTTGCAATTATCCGATGCGGATTGTTGTATCACGGTGACCTTATTTCTCGTAAATGACAATCTTGCATTTTTCAGACGTCGTATTATTACTTCTCCTGCAAAGACAATTATGATGAAAATCCGAGCGTACTCGTATTCTCTTCGCGCGTGTTACAAAGTGGTTTCTTTTTTTATCGCACGTATTATATAATAGATTTTATTAATTTCAATTTTGCTTTCAATCGATATAAAATATCTTTTGAATAGAATTATATTCTTTGTATTTTTTATAAAAAGCCATTTATATGTGAAAAAATAGATGGATAATGATCAACGATATTGCCAAGTATTCGCTACAGGGAATTTTTTTACAGATTATAACTATTGTATTTATAAGATAAGTGCAAATGCAATAATATTATCGCGCTGATTTTGCATGCGCAAATTTACATTGGGACTTTCAGTTTGCTCAAGTGGGCGTCTCTCGCGCAAAGAGATAGCCGTACTTTCTACGCGTTTCCATGAGAAACCGTATATCTTATTCGATTAAGATTGACCGGCTCGTTAATTATACATTTTTTTTCTCTCGGGCTCGCTTATTACGATCGAGTACGCATACCTATTGTGTATCTCTTAAGGCGGGAATTATATTACAGTTTAACGACATATTTCTGCCTACGTACTTAGGCGCGCATGTGGGTAAACTTAGCATTAAGGGAATGGCCGTTGAAGGCGAGTTTCTACGTGGGTCGAGCGTGAACCGACCACAAATGGTCACAAGACCACGACGCCGCTGTCGCCATATTGTCCGTGAATGTTTCTACTATTTCGATTCATTCACGGGGAATTATTTGAGAGCGGCAAATGTATCCACGTTTTGCTTTATCTTATAATAAACATCCGTAAAATTTTGTTTAAAAAGTAAAGCGAACGAAAGTGTCGGATATAAGAAAACAAAATAAATAAATACGATCAACTATAAAAGTCAGTGAGCTTTAATGAAATCTCTGGGCGACAAATCTCTTCACGAGAATTTGTACAGAACTCTCGTGCCGAGTGTAGCTTGAATCTGTGCCAATTCTCCGAGTTCTAGCACGACTAAAACAATTGGATTGTCGCGAAAAAGGGCCAATGTCAATTGCCGAGCGGCTACGGATTTCCTGAAATGGGGGCGCGACTCTTACATGTAATCTTAATGACCGTGACATTTCGACAATTTATTCTCCAATCAAAGATCATTCGTAGATCCAGGGAAGAGTATTTCATGATAAAAATACCAGGCTCTCTGTCAACGGAAAGTAATATCAATTCGAATTAACAATTATTAGCAACCACGTATCTACACCAGCAGCCAGCCGGCATTGTTTCGGTTACTGTGCTATTGATTTTTTGCTGTTTGTTTCGTCGACCCCACGCGTGACCCTTCGACGATTCCGCACCCTTCTGAATCATTCAGCATTTACTTCTGACAGTGGTGGCGGCAATAACAGCCCTCTTTAATAGGGACGGCGGTCTCGCGTGCTATTCCGTGCACACGTTCCGCCAATTTTGATCGAAATGACTCACGCACCGATAACGACGGTGACTCGCGTGTGTCGTTTATTACGTGCGCGCGATCCCTAACGTAGGTATCTATATCGCGAACGACACACGGATAGTCGAAATTCTAAATTTTAGACTGGGAGAGAAATTTTAGAAAATGTAAAATTAGATTAATGTGGGTGACAAGGTGGCTACAAAGAAACGCGGAAGATATTCGACGGTTTTCGCTCTAGCGTGCGAAATGGAACGTACACGTCGTGAAAATTTATTATTGATATTCGTCGCGCTATATCGTTGATAATGTTTTTCTTTTTTTTTTTTCTTCTTTTTTTAGCGCACGAATCGAAGAACCAAATACGAGGGTTTTATAGGGAGCTTCCCGCATCACTTTTTTCTGATATATCGATCGGGTTTAGGGCGCTGATGGGGATACATGCGTACACCCCCATGTGGTCGTCATACGTCACAATATGATGATACGTGTAGTATGATACATGTAGTACATGAAGATTATTGTTCCTATTATTGCCATTGTTGTAGAGTGGTCGATAACAGATCGATGACAGAGGGATAAAAATATAATGTCATTTTATTTTCGCGGAATCCTTGTTCGATAACGGGTCAGATTATCATAATAGGAAGAATAGAAAATTTAGTGGGCGTATTTACTGAAAACATATGCATACGAATATATTGTGCTTATCGCTGTCAGCTGCGTCATAAAATATCGGACAATTTACGGCAGACTAATTTACGCTCGACCTTCTACAACATTAAAATTTATACGTTAAAAAAATAAATATATAACATGTATGTATATTTATTAAGATATTAATATTATAATATATAACAAAGTAAATTTCATACGCATAGTTTAGCGTTGATGCTGATTAATCTTTTTTCTATCTTTATCATATAAATCTGTATAAAGGAGATTAAGATTACGCGACGTCAATGATAAGATATTATGTTTGTTTCATTGAATCTATATATAAATATGACTATATTTCAATGTAGCGTTTTAATATCGATCAAATTCGTGCAGATGATCAGCGAAAGATCGATTCGATCGTTTCACGACGTTTCTTTTTTTTACGTACATGACCCTATCGTAAGCATAACGATATACAAGAGATAAGATAATGCAAGATTGCCATTGTTGCCATCGTTCGTAAGTATCGCTATGATCATTATACTGTATAATTCTCGTGGACATTTGACACTTTTCGATCGTTTAATGTTGGGCGCGATGTGTTGTTTTCCAAACGTGTGTTGCAGGAGGACTCATTACAGGTATATAGACTCTTTTACATTTTTTTAGTGTTCACGTATATGTACTTAGATACGCGCGAGTGAATGTGAAATGTGAGGTGAAAGTAAAATTGTCAGCGGCCATCTAGAAATTTTTTTGCGAGCACAAAAACCTCGCAATATTGAAAAAAAATATACAGGGTGTCCTAAATTAAATATCTTGTAAAATATTTAGTTTTCGATAATCTTACCGTAATACTTTTATGTACAGAATAATGAGACAAATCAATTAGTGCAAAAAAAACAAAAAAAAAAAAAAAAACATTGTAAATAATTTTCTTAAAAACAATTATTTTTTATACTAATTGATTTGTCTCATTATTCTGTACATAAAAGTATTACGGTAAGATTGTCAAAAACTGAATATTTTACAAGATATTTAATTTTTTCTATCAAAATATGTCAGATTAAAGTACAAAATAACTCAGAAAGTACTTAATGAAAAAATACTTTATTATAGTGTTTTGGAAATCTCTCAACATAAGTTATAAGAATATGCAATAAAAAATAGGGGGTTCCATTTAAGAAATTGAAGGTGTCCTTGACTTGACCTTAACGATGCCATCCAAGGTCAAACCAATGATACCATCTTATGTTCTCCTCAAAACCATACAATTTGTGTTGAAAATGTTTTTCTCTAAAATGCTTAGTTTTTGAAAAAAAGGGGTGTGTACGGGTATATATATATACCCGTATACCCCTTTTCTTTCAAAAACTAAGCATTTTAGAGAAAAACATTTTCTTATATATATACACACATAATTAATAATTTATATGTATTGTGAAGATTACTATCGAATTCTATTGATACAGATCAAGATGCAAGAAGTTCTGTATCTTTATTATATAGAGACATTATTTAAAATGTCAAACATTTGCAAGATGATTTTCAACGATGACGTATCGAAAGTATTTGATTGCACGTCATAAATTTGCGCGAATTAATTTATGGCAGGAAGAGCTAGTTTATGCAGAGAGCGCGATAATTAGAAGTTAGCGTAGTGCGTGCTGTTGACACTTTGTCTTCGTTCCCGCGTAAGCGTGCAATTGTCATTTTAATTACCGAGAATTAGCCACGGTGTGTCGGCAACGGTTATTACTCGAAAGCTATAAACGACGCTTTTCATTTCGAGGAAAAATCAAATCAAATGGCATATACCAGATATATCTGCAAAGCTATATCGTCGAGCGATTCCTGGATGGAGATCCTCGCGGCGACGATCGGCAACCTATCTCGGGGCACGACTAGTAAGTAATCGCGGTGAATGGTACGCCCCGGACTAGGTCAGTCCATAACTATCATAAGCAAGGTCGTTTCTCCTATGAGTCTATTCCTCGAATGTACGGCAATATGCACTGTAATATGCATTATTTTACAGTTTAATGTAGCGAGCAAAGACGTCACAGCCGTGAACAGCCATGACGTTGAAACGGTGTTCGAAAAGAATTCTGAAATCATTGGAAACACATCGGATTATTTTATACGTATGTGCCAGAGAGCGAACATTCTGTCGATCGAATCGAAAAATTTCCCATCGAATCGGCGCCGACGTCGGATTCTGCGTCGGAAATGCTCACTCTATCGCAAACAGGCGTCAAATGCGTTATTATTAACAAGCCTCCACATCGGAAAATACAAAAATTAATTATTATAGTGGATATAAATTAATTTTTTTTTTTTTATAATAAAGGGCACCGAATTATTTTAAATAACAAAATTATATTTTGGTAAAATTATTTGGGAAAGATCCATAAAATTGTGTGTCGAGGTTTAATTGTGAAAATTTTTCCTCCGATAAACTATCGATACCCGTAGGAAGGATCATCTACCGCCACAAAAAGAAATTATCTTGATATTAAACGTTACGTTCTTTTAACTTCACGCCGCATAATTCGATTCGGGATACACGGTACTTGGCGCATTTCATAAACGACATTACGCATATTTAAAGAATTTCCGTGTACAGTAACAAGGGAGATATTAAACGCCATGGGAATCGCTCTCCTCGTTCGCGTAACCGCGCCGATGTGTCGGTAGGAAGTGCATAATAGAGCAGAAAGTGAGACACACAGTTCTCTTCCTGAAAAAGCGGTAGCGATACCGCCGCTAATCCACGGCGAAGAGAATAATGGCTCGCGGAGGAAATCGCGGATCTTACGACTTTTTCGCGCGTCACGCGTGTGCATATATATAGGGTGGGGCATTTATATTGAGACACCTAAATATCTAAAAAATAAAGCAAGATGGAAAGAAATGTTTCAGACAAAAGTTGTTCGGTTCTAAGGGGGTCATAAGATGGTGCTATTAGTTTGACCTTGGGTGGAGGCGCTTCGAACATTTCAATGTCAATCATATTTGTTTAAATGGAAACACCCCAATTTTTTTTTTACATAAATCAAATCCTTGCAATATTCTGCATAAAAAGTTATAGGGATATGGTGGCCAAAAGTTTAATAGTTTACGAGATATTTTATACTTTATTTTATTACTTTACTTCGACATAATTTTACATAAACTATGAAATCATCTCATAAAATTATTTATTTTGCAATAACGTTACCTTAATGTTTTAAGCTCAAAAAATAAGAGACATCAATTGGTGTAAAGAAAATAAAACAAGATTGACATTGAAATCTCCGAAGCGCCTCCACCCAAGGTCAAACTAATGGCACCATCTTATGACCCCCTTAAAACTGAACAACTTTTGTCTGAAACATTTCTTTCTATCTTGCATTATTTTTTAGATATTTAGATGTCTCAATATAAATGCCCCACTCTGTATATATATTTTTTTTCCTATCTGTATAATTTCTCAGAAGTAGAACACAATTTTACGTGATATACCGCACCGAATACATCAAGCGCGCTTGCTGCGGATAGATATGCACAATCCGTTCGTTAATATGGTGATTGCAGACGCCGCATCTGAATATGTTCATAGTCTGCGAGTCAAGTGGATCGCGTGAAAAAAAGGCGCCGTATTTTAATAGCGAAACGTACTCGAAATAATCTTATGGTGAGGCGCGTTCTTTCGATATTCATATACTTATTTCATAATTATATATATATATATTGGGTGATTGCATAAAAGTTCGTGCCCGATTTAAATATAAACTTCAATAGATTATATTTTAGAGATAACACTTTTATTAATAAATTATATAGTCTCCATTCTTTTCTACAATGGTTTTCCAACGATCTATAGGCTTGTCGATTCCATTTTTGAAGAAAGAACTTGGTTTTTCTTGAAAAAAGTTTGTAAAATGGTTTTCGACAGCTTCCTCAGAATTGAGATTCTTGCCATTTAAACTATTCTGCAAAGACCGGAACAGATAAAATTCTGAAGGCGCAATATCTGGAGAATATGGCGGGTGCTGCAGAATTTCCCATTGCAACTCCTGCAGTTTTCCTGCAGCTTATTCCTTTCAGTCAGGAAATGCGGCACCCACGTATCAAGCTTGGAAATGTATCCAAGCTTTTTTAAATGACGAACAGCGGTTGAATTATCGATGTTCAGCCTCTCAGCAATATCCTCAGTTGTAATCCTTGGGTTTCTTTCCACTAAGGCATGCACAATGTCATCATCAATGCCAGAAGGCCGTCCAGAGCGGGGTTGATCCTCCATGTTGAAATCACCATTTCGAAATTTGGCAAACCACTTTTTAACTGTTCGGAGAGCAGGAGCGCGGTCCAAATAAACGCTTTAAATATTTTTTTGTGCAATCTCAACACTCACGCCTTTCCGAAATTCATATAGCATTACATGCCGCAAATGCACCTTTCGTTCTCCATTTTTAATGATTTCTCTTATGCACAAATGGACTTATCTGAACAATGTCTGACGCTAAATTGACATAAAACAACGTCATCTATTCGGTGTAAGCAACAATTACCACACGAAAACAATAGAACTCCGCCATGCAGTAACTTAATGCCATCTATGAAAATCGGGCACGAACTTATGCAATCATCCAATATATATATATATTTTTATTATTATGTACATATATTAATTGGGGAGAGTATAAAGAAAGCTGATGTGTAAAATTTTCTGATCATAGAGAAAGAAAATAAAATTCGATGCTCAAAGAATAGAACTCCCGCTATGTCTATATACATAATTCAACCGATTATTGTTCTTCGCGAGTACCGATGCGCGTATAAGCACGGTCGAGTAGTCTATTTTGATGTCAAAAGAGAGAATGTCGAGCGGCGGCCGGCTGGAAAGAGCTAAAAGCGTCGCCGTCGTTGACTTGCAGCCAGCTTGAGAGAATATTTTCACATCGGTGGAAGAATGCAAACGTATAACGAGCGCGTCTCTTCGAGAATCGATAATTAAAACGTACTCATTGATATTTTCTCGAGTTCTTTCATGAAAATGCGAATAATAAGAAAAATTCGTGAAATCTTCCCCTGCCCTCCCCTCTCCCGTTTATCTACTCCATCAACTCTGATAATGTACTTTTAAGCGAAGGAAAGTAGATATCTAACTCATTTTGTTCGATTTTGTTTCGACAAGAAAAATCTTATAAGCTTCCACATCGTGTCTAATATTCCGGATATGTGGTTGGTTGAACCGCGAAATGAAATTAATACGCAAAAGAGACGGGGGAAAATTACGCGTTATCGTACATACATAACTTTCACCGTTCGAACGTGAGATTCGCTAGTTGCCCTATCGAGCGATAGACTTCATAATCAAATAAATTTCCAATTTCGAGTCTGTTTCTATCGAGGAACTTTTCCGCCATCCCGGACGAGCCGGTCGGTTAGGCCGGAATGATGTTGTATTATCTTTGCCTCGGGTCTACTTTAGCAGTAGTCGACCTCGATTTCCATCCATCTATACCGGTAACTTCCTACCTCTATCTGATTGTACATTGCAATGGAAATTGATTGTCTGCATTATGGAGCTATACCAATGAATATCAAAGCGTTTTCGCGCTTTGATTAATGGCGCCTTATTTTCACGCAATATTTGCACGCGCTGCGCGAATGCGGATAATATATTAAACAGTAATATATAGACAAATCAATAGAGCGCATAAATCACACGTACGTGATCGGTGTTTTCTTCATGATCGAATCACAATGTGATTGGTCTTTTACTTTCTAGCTAGAGGCTGGGTCGAACTCGTCGAATTTTCGAGACATTTTACCTCATCTTTGTAATACCCAATATGATAAGACGATATATTTCTGTGAAAAATTAATTTTGTATTACTAAAACAATAAGAGATTTCCATGTTAAAAGATCCGAAAAAAGATATAATCGTTCAAATACTAGAGGCTTAAATCGTATGGGTCGTCGTTTGCGCCAAATTAAAGTATGGAGTTGAAACGCACGATATTTATATTAATCGCGATCATGAGGTCGAGGATGAAAACTCCTCGCTGGTGGATCGGTTAAATGATTGTATTAAAAGCTGTCATCTCGAGTCCACGATGCGCGAGATCGACAGTGAGGTACGAGGGAGAGATGATTACTTCTCGGTGAGAGTAGTTTCCTCGCGCGCGCTATAGTCCTAAATAGTGATTTCGTGCTCGGTAAGCTCGGTGCAACCCGCAAATTTACGTTCATTAGACTCGAGAAATTACCTCCTTCTCAACGCATCTCAATTTATAGCGATTACTTGTTTGCCGTAAATTTAATCGTACGCGTACAATTAATCCCGCCTAACACATTGTTGTGTCAGCTGCATCGATACCCCAACTTCGATCCCACATGTTCGACAACGAGACATATCGACATTCCCGTTCAACGGAGATTAAAATGAGAGAGAAAAATACAATAATTTGTGCAAATTTTAATGCACTATCGTTCGAAAATGTGGAAGCAGTTAGGAATTGTTAAATAATATCATCAAAAGTCAAATTACAGATTTTTTATTATAATCAAAGGATTATATATATGTATTATTATATATTATTATTATTTTTTATAATTATTTTTATTATACAGGGTGTCTCTAATTTAAATGGCAAAACTTCAAGAGCGTGTAGGGGACCGAAAAACTAAAACAAGAACTTCTTTAGAGGTTTGCTCGTTTCTGCTCCATTTTAAGAAAATCGCAAAAATTCAATTGTCAGTTGCTCTCTTGGCACCGAATAAACTTTCTGCTTCAAGGTTCCTTACATATGTAAACACTCGATGTTATCCTTTACGGTGCCAATCGATTCGAGAGAGCGATTAAGAGACCGAATCATAGATGCAGTGCACCAAATATCACTAGAACAATGTCTAGTTGCAATTAATGAGGGCAGATGTAATGCTTGCATTGCTGCAAGAGGACAACATTTTCAACAATATCTGCATTAAATAGATGATAACATAAATAAAATGTAAATAAATAAGTAAAAAAAAAAATGAAAACTCGTTTTGTTTCTTTTTTTGTGATTTTCTCGAAAATGGAGCAAAAACGAGCAAACCTCTAAAGGACTTTCTGTCTTAGCTTCTCGGTCCCCTACACGCTCTTGAAGTTTTGCCATTTATATTATTATTTTTTAACTAAAAAATATAATTGCTTGCAAACTTTTGAACGGTATTGCATGTATAATTCAAAAGGACAAGATTAATTAAAAAAAAAAAAAAAACGGTGGAATTTATTAATAGTTTTTATATAAATGATTCGAGAGAAACTATATATAGAGAGAGCTTGTAATATATTTGATATGATTAATATCTTTTCTCTTTAAAAAGCAAATAAGAGAAAATGTAATAAAAGCACTGAGAAAATTCATGAAAAGAATTTTATTCTGTATACATATATTCCTCCTCTTCGTGCTTTTTCGCAGTAATAGATGCACCGCGTCGCGTCTCCGTGTACATACAATCCACTCGTTACCGTTCCAGAGCGGGTGTTTGTATTAGCCTCTCGAGTGCGGGTTATCCGAGCTAAAGTGCAATTCAGACACGGCTGTGTGTATCCTGTTGGTCGCGCCGCTGCGAATCAAGCGTGCTCCCCTCGTCAGGTTGAAGACACACTCCGGTGTAAAGCGAAAGTCGAACGCGATCTCTTTCGTTCCCGGCCTCTCCTCACCTTTCATCTGACCTCCCTCCTCCCTCGTTCCTTCTTCTCCCGCACACCGGTCTGCATATATATGTACGCTCCGTCTTTGTTTCTCCGTTTTCCGGATTATCCACGATATCGTCTCTCTTTCTCTCTTTTCTCTCTCTCTCTCTCCCTCTCTCTTTTTCCGTCTCTCTTGTGCAATGACAAACCGTCTCCGCCTGGTACGAGCTAATCGGTACTCGTTATATAAAGTGACGACCGCGTGACACCGTATCAAGAACTCTGTAAAGGATAGGAGTAAATCGTAAATTATCGATCTTGACAAAAAAGGAGCAAGTTCGATAATCTTTGTGATTGGAAAAAAAAAAAAAAAGAGAGAGAGAAAGTTTTGAAATCCAGAAAACGATTATCCTCGTTTATTATTGAAATGAGAAGAAAGTAATGTGCTCTAAAAGTTTACATTATAATAAAAAGATTGAAAGTGCCGTATACGTATACATAAATTTTGTGTTTTGACAAAAAATTGCTTAATATAAACATTAAAAATCTCTCTCTCTTTCTCTCTCTTTTTATATATAATATAAAATATATATATTTCTATACAAGATAATTTCTATAAAAAATAATATATATATATATATATTTTTTTTTTTATAGAAATTTTAAATTTTGGATTTGAATTTATATTATAATGCAATAGAGAGAAATAGATCTATTTATTTATTTATCTATCCTGAAGAAATAAGCTTTCTCTGGTTTTGAATTTTTGCAGGTTTCAGCGAGAAAATGATTTCTCGAACATATCTTGTTAAATATTTTTTTCCCGCTATATTCTCAAATGCACACGTGAAACACGTTGTTCCGCGCGACATCGCTCGTATCGCGACATCGCGTGTATCTCGGAACGTGACATAAACCATTCGCACTTACCAAAACGTTCGTTAACGTTTTAACATGGGCAACGTGGGTCGGAATGAACTGTTTATGATACGACGCGCGAAAGATGATAAATATTCCGTCACTTCTTCGAGTCAAAAATATATTCGAGCGAAATTTCATCAAATTTTATTGCATTGCTGATTTCATAATAGCCGTAATCGTCAGGTAATGAAAAATACATGGCATTATGTCATATCGTAATAAAATTTTTATTACACATTGATTCAATAATTATAAGAAATACGGAAATAGTAAAAAAATTATTGAAAATATAAAATAATACTAAGAAAAATGACTGAGATAATTATAAGAGATAAATAGAGATTAAGATCATATCGTGTTAAAAACAATTCTTATATATCTCATGATTTGTAGATATAATATATAGAAAAATTGTAATAACGAATAAAAAGTTTCTAGTGTATCATACACAAGTGATGAATTACTTTTATATATATAAATAGGGATTTAATATATGATGAAAAGAACGTATTTCTATAATGTCAACATTTGAACGTTTGCACTTTATAGATATTTGCCGTTATGGAAAGTCGTTTATTCGACTTTATATTATTTTTGCATAAGATTTAGCCGTCATTTAACTTTTATATTATACATATTATTATTACGTAAAACCCAAACTTAATTCGAATTTAAATTCAGGGCTTTTAAGGTATTAAAGTTGTAAGAGTTTTAAGAGTTTTAATGATTTAACGATTTAACAATGGAGTGATTGAATGTTAATATTTTAGATTTCATGTTTTGGGTTCTAGGTTTTGATATCTCTTGTTTCTTATGTTTTATGTTTTAGGTTTTATATTTTATGTTATAGGCTTTATGATTTATGTTTTCATGTCGTATGTTTTAGGTTGTAGGTTAGGTCAAATTTTAATTTTAAGCGTAAAAATTGTCAGATGTGAAGCTTGGATCTCAGTATTCTGGAATTTTTGGAGTTTAACCGTTTGAGTGCTGAAGAATTTTCTTATATATATGCTAAAAGTGCGGAATGAAATGCGTAGTAATTTTTTTTGGAAAACAATAAAAATAGTTATAATTAACACTAATTATTATAATAACAAGTAGTTTTGATCAACAAAAATATTTTTTATTCTCACTTATTACAAGAATGTTTTGCTGCACAAATTCCATGAATACCTTTTTTACATATAGCGCAAATTAAGTTGGATCGTTTAATTCCATTAGAAAAAATGAGCCAATTATTTTCATATAACTTTTTTTTGTACATAAACAATTTTTTTGTAAAAATTATCTTTTTCCCTTATAGATCTGATGATGATTTAAAAAAAATTAAAGTCAAAACGTTATCTATCTTTTTACATTGGCTCATTTTTTCTACCGTACCACAATCCACGGCTCTACTGCATTACTGCTTACCATTGTATTTTATTTTAATTCTTATATTATTAAAAACCACAATTGAGTGAAATGAATAACAACTGCACTTGATATGAATACAACTGATCTCAATAGATGCGAAAATTATACTAACCAACAGCAGCCCTACCCAGTGATGCCAGAATTGAGACGCGAGCAACATGACTCCGTAGTGGAGGGGATACACACACAAGCGTAAACCGTGTGCATGTAATGCGCAGAGCGCTCTGCGCATTACATGCACACGGTTTACGCTTGTGTGTGTATCCCCTCCACTACGGAGTCATGTTGCTCGCGTCTCAATTCTGGCATCACTGGCCCTACCGCATTCTCGGTACAAAACAAGAGAAGCGCTATCGCGCTCCTCCGCATTTTTGGCAAACGACAAGTGAAGCGCGATAGCGCTTCGCCGCACTCAAACGGTTAAGAGTTTAAAGTTTTAAAGTTTTAAGGTTTAAAGTTCAAAAGTTATCAAGTTATAAAGTTAAGGTATTATAAGATGCAATTTTTTATAGTCAAAGTGACAAAGTGTAATATAGGTTTTACAATGTTATAAATGTTTAAATATTTATTTGTCGAATGAATGTAATGAAGGAAAAATGTATACCGGAAGCCATCCGAAGCCGCAAGGCAAGGATTAAATATAATAAATAAATTATTACGTAAAACCGCAAAATCGAAAAATGTTTTCGACATATCCCGGTATTCATTAAGAGGCGAAAATTCTGCGGTTTACATAAACGTTATCGATATTTCGTTAAATAACATCCCTACACGAGACTATGATGAAACACAATTATGGGAAAATGACTAATCCGCTACTCTCAAGTGCTTCAAATGCTTTGGCGAAACTTCGATATCTATCTGGATCGAGTGAAGTGATAAAATGGCAAATTCCGGTCGCGCGAGACAATTCATAATTTCCGTTTGTCGGTATCGCTGGAATTTTCATTTGTTGCACGATCGGAAAGGATTTCCGCTATTTCTCTTTCGTGCATTTTGTATCTATAATAAGTATTTTTCTCGTTACGCAGTTCGAGTCGATCGATGACAATAGCCAAAATCGTAATTAGCATCGAGACGTGAATCGAAGCGTAACAACGTCAGCTAACAATGAGTGAAAGTTCCTCTGCTGACCATCTCGGCGAGAAAGCAAATGGAAAACGTCACACGCCGTGTGTTTTGCAAGTTAAAATATCGAGTCGCGTTATATGAGAGACGGGAGTAAAATCTAGCGACACAACTATGTAAGATATGTAACAGATATAAACAGTTGCCGAGTAATGCGTCAATTTGAATTGAATCAAAACTGACGAGCGGGAGGAAAAATTTATTCTCGACTCTATGCAATCCGATTAATTTTTTTTTTTTTTTTTTTTTTTTTTTTTTTTTTTTTTTTTTTGAGGACGAATTTTTGATGTAGATAAAAATTCGAATCGCTAATCGCGGATTCCGTGATTTAATCCCGGTGGATGAAACCTTCACAGACATCCTATTTTCAGGCCATTTCATTTTGCGCCAGATTTTATCCTCGCCGAGCAAACGTCATCTATTGGCGGATTTTCCGATACCGAAGGTTCTAATGAAGAATTTCTAAAAATTTTTCTAAAAAGAAATAAAATAAAATAAAATAAAATAAATATATACTCAAAAGTATCTAAATATATACGCGATAGAAATAAAAGAAAATATTGAACAAACTTAATTATTAAAAAAAAGATGGAAAAATTAATTGTTAAAAAAAAAAAAGATCGTTTAAATAGAGAGTAGTTCAGCCACGTGCTTTTATGAGCACGATTCGGTCTCCCTTAGTCCCATAAAGTTATTCGGCAGCAGCGGTTAAACGAAAAAACGTGTGGCGCATAGTCGCAACGTTGGAGTTCTTAGTCGCGATTCTACGAGAAACGAAGTCGACGTCACGTCACGTCACGTCGTCGTGTCTATCTATTTATCGGTCAGCGCGCGAGGTGGGGTAGAAGTCAGCCGCTCGACGTGCGGTGTTTCGACGCTCTAACATCCATCTCGCCGCCGACTGGCGAGCTCAGTCAAGCTGAAACCGCCAAGGATATCGCGATAGAGCGAGCGGGCGCACGCGGATGCTTTACACGGCCGCTCTCGTCGCGTTTCACTGTTTCTCGATGCCGCTCGCGGGTCCAGGAGTACAATCCGCGGTAACCTGGTGCCAATCTACAATCGGTCGCGAGAAGGTGCGCGCGTTCCGTCTGAAGGTTTTCTTCCCCCTCCCACCCCTCTCCCCGGCAGTGATAACGCAACGAGTGCCAAGGATACGGGATGATAAGGCGCGGATTTTTTACGCGATAACGAGATGTGTGCGCGCGTGAAGTAGAATAACTTCTCAAGTAAAAATACTCCGGGACGAATTCTTGGAGCGCATCCGCGCCACGATGCTATTGCTATTTTTACGGCTAACCAGGCGGAACGAACTCGCTTATGGGATATGATGTCAGTGGAATAAAGGAAGAGGACGTCCCATCCTACCGCCTTATCGGTAGTCGACGACGTATCGATAGGCCTTAAAAAGCGCGCTGAATCATCGCGCGCGCTTAGTAAAATTAACGACGCGGTTGGCCTTTATACGAAGTGTCGCGCAAATTTGTACGTAGATACGAGCGGGTATATATTGGGTGATTGCATAAGTTCGTGCCCGATTTAAATATAAACTTCAATAGATTATATTTTAGAGATAACACTTTTATTAATCAATTATATAGTCTCCATTCTTTTCTACAATGGTTTTCCAACGATCTATAAGCTTGTCGATTCCATTTTTGAAGAAAGAACTTGGTTTTTCTTGAAAAAAGTTTGTAAAGTGGTTTTCGACAGCTTCCTCAGAATTGAGATTCTTGTCATTTAAACTATTCTGCAAAGACCGGAACAGATAAAATTCTGAAGGCGCAATATCTGGAGAATATGGCGGGTGCTGCAGAATTTCCCATTGCAACTCCTGCAGTTTTCCTGCAGCTTATTCCTTTCAGTCAGGAAATGCGGCACCCACGTATCAAGCTTGGAAATGTATCCAAGCTTTTTTAAATGACGAAAAGCGGTTGAATTATCGATGTTCAGCCTCTCAGCAATATCCTCAGTTGTAATCCTTGGGTTTCTTTCCACTAAGGCACGCACAATGTCATCATCAATGCCAGAAGACCGTCCAGAGCGGGGTTGATCCTCCATGTTGAAATCACCATTTCGAAATCTGCCAAACCACTTTTTGACTGTTCGGAGAGCAGGAGCGCGGTCCAAATAAACGCTTTGAATATTTTTTTGTGCAATCCCAACACTCACGCCTTTCCGAAATTCATATAGCATTACATGCCGCAAATGCACCTTTCGTTCTCCATTTTTAATGATTTCTCTTATGCACAAATGGACTTATCTGAACAATGTCTGACGCTAAATTGACATAAGACAACGTCATCTATTCGGTGTAAGCAACAATTACCACACGAAAACAATAGAACTCCGCCGTGCAGTAATTTAATGCCATCTATGAAAATCGGGCACGAACTTATGCAATCGTCCAATATATCGCGGTAAGGAAAAAAGAATCGGATGCGACGTGATTTTTGTCAGCGAAATAGCGTAAACGCGATCTGTCATGTTCAAAAAGAGGCTCATGGAATCAACGAGGCAAAGATCGAGGCTATTTTTATTAAGCGCGTCTTTTACTCTTTCTCTCGCATTATTACACACAACGGAAAATCGCGACGGTAGGGCAGTCAGAGAGACCGCTGTCTCAGTCGGCTTTCACGACGATATTTACACTCGACTGCATTCTGAAAATCGCACGCTGTCAGTGCGCGACGATGAAAAAGAAGAGGAAAGAGTTTCGTGTAAAACGATTCGATTAGGAACACTAGATAAGGATGCTATAAGGCCGTGAGAACAGTATAAACCAGAAATAAAGGATTCTTCATTAGCTTTATTTAAAACGATCTGGTTATTTGAATGAGGAATAATAATGAGTCACGAATAAGAGTATTAAAATAATGAAGAGAATAGAATAAACGAGAGAGAAAGAGAGAATAGAAAATATTTAGAAAGTTTAATCTTTAAGCCTGATATTTTTTTCATTTATGTGTATATTAGAAATCTCTTTACGTGTGTATATTACAAATCTCTGGCAAAGATTCTAACACAAGGGATTAATAACTAGCTAAGAATAGTAGTAATACTAAGCAGCGAAACATAGAAGAATATTTGTTAAGAAAATTTAACTTAAAATATATATATATATTTTTTTTTTACACAAATATATTAAATATTTATATCTTAAATAAAAATAGCAAGAATGTTAAATCGCGGTCGCGGGAAAAAGTAGAATATTTCATGAGTTTACACACAGAGAGAAAAGTTTCTTTGGATTTAATAAATTTTATTGTAACCAAAGAAATATAATGCTTGAAATGGTCCAACCATACTAATGTTTAAAGTTAACAAATATGATTGTTTGATTTTCAAATAATATATTTATTTATTTTAAACAAAATATTTTTTGAATGAATTTCATTTTTTCTTCAACTTAAACAATTATATTATCCTTCCAAACGATATTCTTCTTTCATTTAACAGATTCATTATATTACTTTTAACAATTTAAATGAATCTTAAAACAAGTTAGATAAAGTTGAATGACACGTTACTGCATCTTTCTAATCAAATCTTTGAAGTATCTTAGAACCGTAGCATATAGAAAAACTTAATTTTACTTATTCGAAATTTCTATCCGAATAAATGAATATCGAACATTAATCTGTCCGATTTTTCAAAAATCGATTTCATTGTCTGAATTCTCTTCTATAGAGATCGTATCAGAAATAAAACTGATAGAGATAGTTAAATGTTATTAACCGCATTTTGCAGGCCTTATTCATAGGTACTCTTATAACAGAAACTTGTATACGAGTAGTGCAGCATAGCGCGCCGCGTAGCGGTAAGCGAATAAATTATATTATTCCAAATAATAGTTATTTTTCCGTCAAACAACATAATTTAATGCAACGAAACCATTAAATTTTTTATTCAACAAAATAATGTTTCGTGTAAAATTATGTTTTTGTAATGAAACAAATATAGGTCAAACAAATAGATACAATATATTAAATTTAAAGAAATCTTTTTTCTCTGTGCATTAATTATTAGAGCGATTCAAGTGATTAATTGAATAATGTTAATAAAGCATAAGTAACAAACGCGAAATGTGATAGTTAATAGAGAAAGTGCTTTCTCGATCGAATCGATAAACAAAATCCGGTAGAAATGAAAACAACGAGCTAGAAAAAATTCGCTCATTTATATCCGATACATGAATATTTACGAATTATCTTGGTGACTTCCTATATCTCTCGATTAAGAGGTAAAGTAATGTTGTTGCCGCGATTTGAATAAATATTATTTCCGGTTTATATTTTTGCAAAATGTGAACTCTCGCGTCGATTTTCGCGTCGGCGAGCCGGGGCTTTTAAAAGTATTGAAAATTCGCGGACGTTGAATCGGCGGCGAGCGAAATGAAAGCGGCGCGAAGTCGTGTCGACAAAGTGGAGTCTCCATCACGGCGGTCACGTGTATATTAATACGGGCCGTTCAATATATAACTGCTACGATAATGATACGTATTAAATTCACGCCGTGTGCGTCACGAAGCGGCGCCTGTCGCCGACGTCGCGCGCTCGAAAGCAATTTTCGGCGACATGTACCCGTCTGCCCATGTGTCTTCACGTCCTCCCGAATGCGTAACGCACATCTGTATATAATCTTCTTCACCACGATTTTCCATTTAAATCAATCGCGAGAGAATAATGCACGTGTGCGCATTAGACTACCGTTGCGTCGGAAAAGTTAACGGAAAAGTAGTATCTTTGCATCACTAGATGGATTGCGTATTGATTATACCGAATAATACTGTGTCAAGGAGAGAAATATAATAAATTGTATGTGATAATTCACTTCGAAACATCTTTGAGAATTTTAATTTAATTTTAATAAATAATATATATATTACACGGTTTTTACATGCGAACTGTCATACAAAAATAAAAAAAAAATATATGTATATATAATTAAAATAAAAGTAAATTAAATAATAAAAGAAAAAAAATATATAATGTAGGTAGAATTTTTTATACACGCATAAAACACACTCGCTGATATAAAATTCGATAGTTCAAATTTTATTTGAGATTATTACTGGATAAACTTGCTTACATTTTCAAACATCGTCTATAAATGACTTACATGAAAACGCAGCAGTTCTCGTTTCTCAAGAGACCGCTCAGTTTTCTTATTCTAATAATAATCACTGGAAAGAACCACACGATGACTTGCGACGACGAACATAGCTGTTTCATCGAATGTATAAGAAAGGAGAATGATGTAAGATTAAATTGACAATGATTGATTTTCGTTGCTTTATAAAATACGTCTTCGCTTTTTTTTTTTTTTTTGTTTTTTTTTTTTTTGTTTGCTGTTTCATCGAATGTATAAGAAAGGAGAATGATGTAAGATTAAATTGACAATGGCCATTTTTCGTTGCCTTACAAAATATATCTTCACTTTTTTTTATTTTGCACTATATTTTTTTCTCAAGCTTTATTGGCATATATCTGTTCAACCGGCCGAGGTGTTTCTTCGGTTAAACGGAAAATTATGCATCCGTGACGCGGGCTGACCTTCCTTCGCTCCGACGTGACCAGAGTCGTGTCGATCCGATATAGCGGATTGACCCGTAATACCGAGATACGACCACGCGCTCGAAATGATATCGGTTTAAAGCTCCGAACACGTTCGGCGTCGTATCAGCTAGCGAGGAACTGTACGCGAACGCGATAACTGTGTTAACAGCATCTTATGCACACGCATCGAGCACGTGGAGTACATGGGCACGCAGTACGAATAGCATTACCGGTACCGTTAATACTATTCGCAGTGGTATCTAGTTGCCCACGAGGAGAGTGGCGTACACAGAGAAAAAGGTTTCTTTAAATTTAATACATCTATTTGTTTGACTCATATTTGTTTCATTACAAAAACATAATTTTATACGAAACATTATTTTGTCGAATAAAAAATTTAATGCCTTCGTTGCATTAAACTATGTTGTTTGACGGAAAAATAACTATTATTTGGAATAATATAATTTATTCGCTTACCGCTACGCGGCGCGCTATGCTTCACTATACTCGTATACAAGTTTCTGTTATAAGAGTATGGTATATGAATAAGGCCTGCAAAATACGGTTAATAACATTTAACAATTATTTCTATCAGTTTTATTTCTGATACGATCTCTATAGAAGAGAATTCAGACAATGAAATCGATTTTTGAAAAATCGGACAGATCAATGTCCGATATTCATTTATTCGGATAGAAATTTCGAATAAGTAAAATTAAGTTTTTCTATATGCTACGGTTCTAAGATGCTTCAAAGATTTGATTAGAAAGATGCAGTAACGTGTCATTCAACTTTATCTAACTTGTTTTAAGATTCATTTAAATTGTTAAAAGTAATATAATGAATCTTTTAAATGAAAGAAGAATATCGTTTGGAAGGATAATATAATTGTTTAAGTTGAAGAAGAAATGAAATTCATTCAAAAAATATTTTATTTAAAATAAATAAATATATTATTTAAAAATCAAACAATCATATTTGTTAACTTTAAACATTAGTATGGTTGGACCATTTCAAGCATTATATTTTTTTGGTTACAATAAAATTTATTAAATCCAAAGAAACTTTTCTCTCTGTGTACACATTTGTCGGCCCTCGTGTGTGGGAGCGCGTTCCTTCCCTTCGCCTCGTGACTTTTTCGCGTGAGAGACTCGGATACAATGATATCGGGATAATCGAACTCGGCGCGCTTTCGAGCGACTTCGCTGACTGTGCTTGAAAAATGCAAGAAACACCTCTCGCGACGAGGAAGCGTGAGTTACGGAATCTCTCTACTTTCGACTACAAGTCGCATTTTTTACGCTTGGTTTCTTTCTCTCAAATCTAAATATGCATGCTTTATTATTATACCAATGTAGAAAGTATAGCCAGACTAGCCAGACAATATTGATAGTGGATGAATAAAATTAAAAAAAACTAGAATAAGATATATTGATACAAATGTGTGTTAAAAAAATAATGCATAAAAATAATGTATAAACTGCAAAGTGTAACGAAAAAAATATTTCTTTACGGATATTGCATTTATATTTATTTATTAATTTTGTATTTTAGTAACGCGTTTTTGCGTCGTTAAATTCAATAATATTCTGTGGAAATTGAGCTCGGGGATACCTTTATACCTCTACCTACTCAGAAAAGTATCATTTTCAACGCTCTTCTCTTGCGCGAGGAAAAGTCTCCTCAGAAATGGATAGCCCGTTTACTATGCATTTTATTATTCACTCGAACGTCTTGACGCATTTTCCCGAAAGTATCCGATCCGCACGGATTTCGAGGATAAATTTATCTCTCCTCCCGACGATGCGTATGTCGAATAAAATGCTCGCGGCCCTGTATTTCCTACACTGAGAGACCGATTTTATCGAATGAAATAAAATTTGTTTGAATCAACTAAATCTCTTGTTTGGATATGGGCAAACAAATCCTTTAATTAATACAACCAAAAAATTTAGTTGGAAAATTTGGTAATACTAACACATAAATTTGGTTCGGTGAACAAAATTATTAATTGTATAAAATAAAATTTTTTGTTGTTTTTTATTTTAATTTTGCTCACCGAATCACATTTGTGTGTTAGTATTACCAAGTTTTCCAATTGCAGTTACATTTGCTTTTGTTACATCAACCAAAGTTTATCCATATTCAACAAGAAATTTACTTGATAGTTGTCTCTTGTGATACGATAAGAAAAAGATATATACAGATTATATTCTCCATCTGTTCAATTCTCTCATCATTAACGAGAGACTAATCAGTATTTTTCGGACAGATGAATCCGCCATGATTGAAGATGCACTTGCATACTGCACATCGCACTACACTGCATAACAATTGACTGCGCAATGACACATGAATGCGCAAAATAGCTTCTTATGATATCCAACTAAACGATTTAGTTCAAGCAACAAATACAATTATTTAGAACGCGATGAGATGAGTTTGTTATCGCAACAATAAAATTTTATTCAGATAAACAACTCCATGCAAACAAAATAGTTTGATAGTGTAACATTTAACTTCTTTCCAGTAACATAATTTTTATTAAATAAAACCAAATTATATGTTCAGTCAACAAAATGGTTCAACTAAATAATTTTGTTTTACTTAACGAAATGGGTTCCTCGGCGTTTTACGGATCGTTATCCGGAGCTGGACATTTTCGCCCGTGTTTAGTCAACCGAGAACTCAAGCGCGCGCGGAAAATGAAATTTGTCGATTACATGTTCGTGGAAAGGCGTCGTTGGAGTTTTCCCGACAAGGATGTTTGAAAATTTCTGAGAGAGAAATCTCACGCGCATTGATTGACACGCCACGCGGAATGAAATTTATTTACAGTCTCGAGGGGAATAAAAATACTTGATACCTAGCGGGACATAAAAATAGTTTGCGCAGCAACGTTATGAAAAATTTAATACAGGTACAAAAAAAATTTTGCGATTGATTTTTGCACACTTAATGTCTCAAATTTTATTATTAGTTTAAAACGATTAAGAGTTATGTCTTTTTCGTGGAAATTTTATTCTCTTATTTTTTTTTTTTTTTTTAAGGATGTTTTGATTTTATATAGATATGAATAAATAATGAGAGAGTATAAATGTTTTTTTGCTACGTTATAAAATTTAAAATTTAGATTAATATATTTGAATAAGATAATCTTAGAACAAAGCTATATATAAATACGCAGAATATTTGTATATAGCTGGGTAAAATACTTTTTTGTTCGTGCAAATTTCACACTATTACGTCAGTTGGAAATCTACTCGCCGCCTCCATGTACAGATATAGTATCGGCGCTATTTATTACACACTTCGGTTTCGGGATACCGTGTCATTAGGAAACGAGAAAAGTAGATAATACAGAAATAGAAAAAAAAAAGAATAATATATCGTGACTTTTTCGTGACTCGCGTGCGCGAAACTTATTAGCCGATAGTATGCCGACGTGAACTTATTATTAGAGTGTGACGTTTCGCCGAAGTAAATCTGTGAACGCCGTTATTACGCGTAGAGAGAGACTGCGTCCGTTACAGAACTCTTGAAATTGAGAAAATGTGGCCCGGCTCACGAAATCGAACCCAATGACCCGTTCGAGTACCACTTTTGGATCCTCGAAGCAAAAAAAAAAAAAAAAAAATCGCGTATTCTTTTCGTTCCCATCTCGCGGAGTCGCTTTCGCGCAGATATATTATACGTATATACCTCTTTCCGCCAACTCGCTTGCTCGCGGATGCCTCCAGCAGAAATCACTCTTAACCTTTGCCACTTGAATTCGCCTAGACCAGTCTCTCACAGTCGTCCGCGTCTAGTCGGCAAAAGGTGTACGGAGCTTTCTCCCGATCGTTAACTTTTACTTTTGCCACAGGCGAATTGAGCATCTCCATGTGTTCGCTCCTGTGTAAATCATCCTGTATCGTGGCAAAAAGGAGACGAGGCCGGATCCGAAATGCATGCGAAAATAACGTTTGATTAATTTTTTTCACACCCGTTTTTCACTCGTGCTTGAAGAGAATCCATCGGTAAATCGCGCCAATTAAAGGAATGCTAAAAGGAATCGTGGCAAAAAAGAAATAGAATCGTTGACGACGTTAGCGATCTTATCGCATTGATATCCATCGAGAATATTGGCGGCTACGTGAAGTGAAAATACATCTTTACGATGCGGATTATATATAGAATTTTGATACGATCATTCTTATGCAAAAGGTGTTTGATATATATCGTGAAATAATTTTTGTAAAATTTGAAATGAGAATATTTTTAAATAATGAATGTCTCCTGCGCGAAATATATCCGTGAAAAATATTCACGTGCATCTCTTCTCGAATGAGAGGGTATCTTGAAAAAAATAATTAAACCAGACTACTTGATATAATTGAAAACAGTGTCGAATATAATATATAGATTACTTTACATTTTCAACAAAATCTCAAATAGACTCTTCTGACGAACCTTTGAAAAGAAATGCATCAACTGAAGAGAGAGAGAAAGATAGAGAGAAACAACAACCCGCATAAATTCGCCCAGATGGTGCGAAAATTAAAAAACTGGAACGGCGTACTCGTTGAAACTGTCACCGTGTATCGCATCGCGCGACATTACCATACGTGAAAGTACAGGCGGACGTACATATCTCTGTGTACGAGCTATTATTTTTCTATTTACAGTTTCAGCGATGCGATTTAAAGACGAATAAATCTATCGCTGTCAAACGTATAAATGTACCCCGGCGTCCCTTTCTATAAAAACCGTGCGAGAAATGCGGACGCGACATATATCGCATCTTCCTTTTACTCTGCTTTTCTTTTTATTATCTGAATTATTTTGTTTCTTTAGTACTCTGTAACGAGACAATTCAAAAGTCACGAGATATCTGCCAAACCATTTTTCTCAAATTTACCCCATTGACATTTTTCATTAAATATACATCTTTTAGTATTGCGGCTCTCTGTATCGTTCGGACTTTTAGCGCAATTCTATCGAAATTTCTGTCTCACGGAATTTAGGCGCGAGAGATTGAACTTGTGCGAGCATAATCGCGATTCGAAATGTGCTTTGTGCGTCTTAAATCGATCGGGTCTCTCTTCCGCCGCGCATCAAAGTGGATCTCTCCCCTCGCAACAATCTCGTCCCGCGATCCCCTGCCAAGGGTTTTAACGTAGATTCGGAGATATATTATATTTATCTGAACCAGCGCACCACGGTCAGCGTGAATTGACCTGTATTTGCGAGCGTTAGCAGAATCGAGACGAGCGTAACAATGTGTATACGCCGCCGGTGGGAGGCCGCCGCCCCACCTTTCATTCGACTTTGACAGTTCCATTATGGTATCGAAGCTAACGGCAAAGCAGAACGGGTGTAGTTGATGATCGTGAATCAACGCGCGCGCCAGCCCGTCAGAGGTATTTTTATTGTTCCTTTTTTCCTCTTTGCGCAATCGGGAAATGTGCACGATGTACACATTCGAAGCCATTGTTCGTCGTAGCTTGTCTCTGTCGTGAAATTAAATCGTGATAAAAGCGAAAAGTGTGCGACTCGTGTCATCGATCTCTCCCGATTAATTCGATAAGCGCGTTCAACGAGCTTCACTTTGTTCGCCATTTCGGATTAATCCGATAAATGTATATACTCGCGTCTTTCCTTTTTTCGCTCACCCTGAATCGATTAAAACAATTTCATTTACTTTCCTCGACGACTTTAGGACAAGACGAAAAATTGTTATCGCATGAAAAAAGAAAGCAAAATGTGGGAACGTGCTAATCGAGCCGTGCGAAACTGTATTGCGAAGAATATTTCTGTATGTGTCACATCGTGCAAGGTTGTATCGGCTGTATAGCTCCCGTTAAAAATAATTGAATTGAAATTATGTATATATACGAATAAATTATGTATATATAAACAAAATAGTAGAATAACATATTTTTAAATTAATAATATTTTTATAGTTTATTTATATCATTTATAGTCATCTTTCATTTTTATGCTCTCAACTTTTTTTAAATTTTGGATATGAATATGCTTTGTAACTTGAAAAAAAAAAATGATATTATAAATATATTAATAATAACATTAATGTAAAATAAATATTAAGAATATAATCTAAATATATTATATATATGTTGTAGATATTAAAAAATATATTTTGACAGCAAAGAAATGCACAATTCTAAATTCTAACACACCTCAATTATTTATAATTATTATTTATATAAAAAAAAGAAAAACTAATATGTGAATTGAGAATTTTTTCTTTGCCATACATAACATTGTTAGATTTCTATGAAAGCATATAAACTTCTACTTTTTAGAATAAGCTTTGATGCACGCAGTCTCGACAAATTTTTGTCTTTATTTTTTCATATGCGATATAGAACAATCTATATAATTTTGTCATAATTTTCTTCATTAGCTTCGAGATATGACCTTAAAGATATTTCACGAACGCGGTCTCGTTCGTGCACGAAGGATTTCTGTGTGCTCATTATTATTCGCCGTCTTTAACGTTTTTTCGTACGTGCGTCCCCGATACGAGCAGCGGGAGACAAACCAAACGGTATTCGTCGCCGACCATATAAACTTAATTGCGCGCGTTAATTTAGCGGAAATTTCATTTCATTCAATTTCGCAAATTTTGTTTCTCACCGAATTCGATAAATACTAAACATTAAATTGATTATGATAATCGATGATTTCATAAATTCTGTTGCCGTAACGATACAAACGATACTATACGTCTTATATTTCGGATTTCTATACCTTTTCTCTAAATATTGCAATATTATTATAAAAAAGATAAAAATGAATATGTATACGAGTAAAAAAACTTTAACCAACAAAACTTTAATCTGCAAAAAAAAAAAAGATACTTTTATTGAAGAGAAATCATTAATAACAATAAGTATATCGTTTGTAGATATCGCACTGTGATACACATATGCGATTACGCATATTAATTAAGTATCGTTAGAAAGTTTTGACGATTGCTCATGAATCAACCGGAAAAGACGGATGAGTGAAAATACGACACTATTGATCGCAGCCGAGAGTAGCCCAGTAATAGTTAACCCAATTACTTAACGTCTAATTTTGAAGTTAAATTCAGGTGAAATTTAAGCTCGTTTCTATGCTTGGGAATGAAATTTAGATTTTGAGAATTATTACGTTAATAAGGATTGATTTATACAAGCCAATTTTATACAAATATTGAACTATTATCTTAAACTTTTACAATTATATAACTCCATGAAAATTTAAATAAATATTCTAGACCGACATTTAAAATTGTTATATTAATTTATAACGCTCGTCTGTTAATCCGAATCTGTAAATCCGATTTCGCGCGTTTTACACACAGAAAAATACATACTATATTTAAGTAAATATTATACTTGTTTCAAGTATTTCAAAAGTTTCACATATCCACAAATCTGTAATATCATAAGTTCATCACAAGCGTCAAATTTATTCGAAATTATTCTCAATCCTAGTAAATCTAATACTTCAATAAAGAATATTAAATTATCTGATTGAAAAAAAAAAAAAAAATACACTAAATTTTTCTGATCTAATAAATTTTCTTACATTAAATTAACCACATCTCTGATTTTTCTTCGATAAAATTTTATAATATTCTTCACAAAAAAAAAAAAAAAAAAAAAGTACATGATGTACCGAGTGATGAGGTTTTTCTAAAATTTGTGACAAATCTATTTTAAGACTATTATTGAGAAGATATTCTTTGTTAAAGATAACTGTTGCTTAAAAGAAGAAAAGTAAACTGAGTAATCGTTTTTCTTAGCGATAGAATAATATTTTTCTGTGTGTACGTTCGGTGATAAATGATTGCGTTCGATGGATGAAAAGATACTTTGTATTTAAATTGAAAGTCTTCCTAAACTTGCGCGACTGACGGGGATATAATGTGTCGTTACCCGCTTTAATCGAATTTTAGATCCGTTGGATATCGAACATATCCCCTCTAACGTGATTTCTTCGGCACTCGCCAATTAACCAAAGAATGCCGCGGTAGCCTATTTGCGAATCAAGTTAAACCGCGTGAAGAACGCGACGATGAGTTCGCCAGCGAAGCAAGGCGCGACTCATTCGCCGGAACGGTGAGAATTCTCGTGATGAACAGTGATGATCGCATACACGATGATCGAGCCACGCAGCGACAGGGTGACGACGGTCTGCTCGCCCCAGACCCAGCACCATTGTTATCAAGTGATACGAACCACCAGAGTGCATCAAAGTTCGCGAACCTCGAGGATGGTGACCGTCCAGGAGAGGGTCGTCAGATCGCGTCTTCAGTTGGGTTACTCCACACCAACGTCGTTCATCAATCGGTATATAAATATATATATATATATTATTTATCATTTTTATCTAATCGCGACAACGTCAACGCCATGTATTCGAATTTCCCAATGACAGATGAACGATATCAATTCGCATGGTGCATATCGAACACGCCCGAGAGTCAAATATGTATTAGGTGTACAACTTTACTTCCGCCGTTTTCCTATAGATGGCTTTAGCGGTAAGTAGTGGTCGAAATAAATAGATCATAGACGTCATGCGATAAACTTGGGCATCTGTCAACATAACCCCATAGAAACATTAGTCGATTTGTGTCTGCATCATAAAGTTATTCTCGATTGAAAATGTCAGTTTACGAGCCAAATTCTCGTCATTTGCGGGTGGTTTTAATTTTCTGCTTCAATATGAAGAAATCTGCGGCTGAGGCTCATCGAATGCTCTCGAATACTTATGGTGAAGCCGCTATTAGTGAAAGAACGTGTCGTGAGTGGTTTCGACGCTTCAAGAACGGTGATTTTCACGTCGAAGACCGGCATAGCGGTGGAAGAGAGAAGGTTTTCGAAGATGCAGAATTGGAGACATTACTTAATGAAAACTCGAGTCAAAGTCAAAAGTTGGAAGAAAGTAGTGGCCAGCGATGGACAATACTTTGAATCATAAATGTATAACAAGTTTTTTACAATGAAGCCTCGAATTTCGGAAAAAAACTGCAGAAGCAAAGTTGTACACCTAATATATTTTATATTATTTTGTCGGATTTTTTTTTTCTTTTGTTTATATTATAAACGCTATGGTGTAAATATAATTAAACGACTTATATGTCTACTCAAATAATTATGTTTCGCAATGCATAATTCTCATCATTTTTAAATATGGATGTTTGAGTGACGTTTTAAAAAAAAATAATTTAATGATACAGTTTACTTTACATATTAATATGTATGTTTCTGGATTTCCTGATGCTTTTGTGTTTTTTATATTCTATGATATTTATAGATTTTTATTTGTTTATAAATGTATATTATATTTTTATATACTATATATATATATATATATATAGTATAATGTATGTATAAGAAAAGTTATCAAATGGGTAAATTCTACTGAAGAAAAGGAAACTGCATCAACGGTACTAACGTTCTATCGGCGCTATCTCGATGAGTTTCGCACGAGTGTAATTATCATAGTGAGGAAACGTAATCTCTCTAAAGCGGCATCATCATCTCGCGCCTCTTCCTCTCCAACACTAATCAGTAGGCTCGCACACATACATCCCAACGAACGGTAGAGAGGAAAATTATTTCAAGTAGAGGAATCGCTCGCGCAGGCGTACGCGCGCACCCACGCTGGTAATGGCAATCAACGGTTGTTAATTGCACAATGATAATTAGTCCGCGGCGGCGCGCGAGCTCTTTCTCCAGCTCGGTAGCGACTGCTACCGTAATGGAGAACGCGCTTTAATAATTTCCGTAACGAATTCAAGATACAAGACACGTATGCGTATACACGTATATTTGCCGTACGGTATACGTCAGCACGCTTACCGCGACTTTTTCTTCCTCTCGATATCAGAAATCTTGTGTGCCCCGCGCTCGAAAGCCGGCGCGTTCAGCCGTAACAGACGTACAACTTTTAACGGTGTACCGTTAAACTTTACTTACAGCCCCAGAACGGAAATTCTACAGCGGCGAAATAGTTGAATATTTTGTTCTTTTTTTTTTTTTCCTTTGCGGATATATTATTTCTTATATCTATATATTTTTATTGTATTTTTTATTTTTAGATCTAGTTACTTCTTCACCCACGATGTAGAAATTATCGCTGTGAGCGTAATAACGTAGAGTCCTCTATGCGAATTAAGAAAATTTTTCGCTACATCTCGAAGGTATATCTTCCATTGTCAAATTGCAGCCGCGTACGCGAACGAGATTGAAAACCCACCGAGGAGATTTTTACGTGAGTCGCAGGAGTCTATTAGTTATCGCTTTAATATACCGTAACACATATTACGCGGGAATAAGCGATGTTAGACGTAATAGGCACTTGCGCAAATCTCTGGATGCATTTGCGACGAGGCGTCGCAGAAGTAGAGCACAGAAGACGTCTTTAAAAGACGCAACTTTCCGAGAGCCTTCACAGAAGTGAGCTGTCAGATGATTTCCACATCGTAATTGATCGCGAGAGTCGGTGCTTTTATCGAACCGTCATCATTTTATTTAAAGCTCACGCAGCATTGATTGATCAATTCACAAAATATGAATATTATACAGAGTGTCCCTAATTTAAACATCAAAACATCGGAAGCGTGTGAGGGGACCGATAAATTAAGACAAAAAGTCCTTTATACCCGTATTCATAGTCCTTCCTTATTTTAAGGACGGAGGAAGCCTCCATGAAGGATTCCTTGAATCTGCAAGGCCACCTTGTTTCATAGATGGACCTCGAGTCTCCCTTTCAGAAGGAAGGAATATTTTAGGGATTTTTAGTGACCGACTGGAGGCAGCACCGTTTTATGCTGCCTGCAACTAATTTCATATAATACATATGAAAACTTTTTCGTATCTTCAAAAAATTCCACGGGATTTTCCCAATCGCGAATGTATCTTTTCGGAATCCGCCACAGAATCCGATTCTCTGGATTTTCGTTTTCAAATCCATCGTCAGAATCATTTAAAAATTCATTGTCCATTATCCCTTTTTCCTTTATACACTTTCAGTTTGAGAGCGCGACAACAAATAACCACAAAACCACAAATGTAACGAAACTAACTTTTGGAGGTTATATTTGGTTATATTCTGCGTATCGTCTGCTAAAAAGGTCGCATCACTTCTCAAGGAAGCTCGTGACCTTCCTTGAGATAAGGGAGCTAATAAGATTCCTTGTTCGGTCAAGGAAAGTTTATGAAACGTGGAACGAAGAACAAGGAATCCTTATTCCTCAAGGACGGACTATGAATACGGGTATTAGAGATTTGCTTGTTTTTTCTTTGTTTTAAAGAAAAACATGAAAAATGAAACAAAAAATTTTCACCAAAAAACTTAAAACAGCGCTGAAGTTTATCGAAATGTATCATGAAATAAAAGCGTGAAAAGAGAGTGAATTAAAATACTCCCGAGGTAAAATTAAGAAGATTGTAAATAACTACTCGACAACGCGAAATTTTGTCTCTAATCTAATTTTCTTAGGAAGATTTTATCCTCACTCCCTTTCTCAATTCCATGCTCTACAATTTTTATTTTATGGTACTTTTTGATCAACCTAATAATTGTTTTAAATTTTTTGCTGAATATTATTTGTTTCATTTTCTGCGATTTTTTTCAAAAACGAGCAAATCTCTAAAGGATTTTTTATCTTAATTTATCGGTCCCCTACATGCCCCCGAAGTTTTGATGTTTAAATTGGGGACACCCTGTATATTTTTATTTTTCTTATATATATGTATAAGAAAAAGATATTTTTTTATGAAATATATATATAAAAAATTTTTTTTTTTGTATTTTGCGAATTTTATACATATTAATTTTATATATATGTATTATAGCACAATGTATAAATAGCGCGGCTAATATGTAATGCGAAATATGATACGATAGAGAGACGTCATCCGCCTTGGGAATCTGCAATATGCAAATGGCTTACATTGTGTGCATTTAGGCCAATGATAATGAACGTAAGTTATCGCAGCACGGTAATTCAATCTTCTCTTCCGAGGACAAAGGACATTTGCATGTACTTCGAAGATACATCGAGTTACATGCAGAGTTAAGAAGTTAACAAGACGCTACGCGTCTATCGCTTTCAACGGAGAAACCTGACTAATTGTAAGCGCGGCGTATCGTTATCGTCACACCAGATGCAACGATAACGCTTAACATGTCCTTTAATAATATACGTGTGCCGCGATGCGCGGATACTTTTGACATTGACTCATAGATTTATAGAGATGCGTGTGGAGATTCGGCGAATGAAATATAAATATATCACGGATGTGAAAAAAATAATGTTAATTCATTATGTTGATAACGATCGAATGAATATCGCATCCTGTGACGTTTTGAATATATTTCCAGAGAAGACACATAATTTTTTCCTTTATTTAATTTGACACTGACGTCCACATAACAAAGCGTTGTCATTCTCAAACCTATCACATTTTTTTTTGGAAACACTGTTCAATGTCCGCGAATTCTTCCTTGTTTAAAGATATTTTGCTGAGCATGTCCTTCTTCAACAATCACATTAAATTTGCAGTCACATCAATTACATCGAATGCAATTTAATGGACATTTAGTAGCATTAAGTTGATCGAAAAATTCATTCGCTTTCTTCTTATCTTCCATTTTATCAATGTTAAATTAGTTTAATTATATATATATACCAGGTATATAAATATGAAACCGGAATTTGCCCATAGCTGGCCCTAGCTGTCAATGTAGTTACCGTCAAACCGCGTCATTGGCGCCATTTTCTTGTTTTGACATCTGATAAAGATTTTCAACTCACAACAATACATGTTTCATATAACAGCATAGTATTTAATAGCGTTGAACATGTCGAATTTTGTGCCTGGAAACTACGATTTGCGGACAGCATTGATTTTCTGTTACCATTTGAAGAAAACTGCTGCAGAATCGCATCGAATGCTTGTCGAAGCTTACGGTGAGCATGCTCTTGGTAAATCATAGTGCTTTGAGTGGTTTAAAAAATTCAAAAGTGACGATTTTGACGTGAGAAACGAAGAACGTGGAAGACCACCGAACAAGTTTGAAGACAGCGAATTGCAAACATTGTTGGATGAGGATGACGCTCAAACGCAACAACAACTCGATTTGAATCAGGCTTTGCGTGAAAAACGACCAGAATATCAAAAAAGGCAACACAAAGTGATTTTGCTTTATGATAATGCACCATCACACACAGCAAAACCGGTCAAGGAAACGATTGAGGCGTTTAGTTGGGAAATACTTTCGCATGCGGCTTACTCACCAGACTTGGCTCCATCCGATTACTACTTATTTGCATCGATGGGACACGCACTTGCTGAGCAGCACTTCACTTCTTACGAAAATGTACGAAAATGGCTCGATGACCGGTTTGCCTCAAAGGAGCAACAGTTTTTTTGGCGTGGCATCCACAAATTGTCAGAGAGATGGAAAAAATGTATAGCTAGCAATGGGCAATACTTCGAATAAAATATTTTTTATCATTTTCATACAATAAACGTGTATTTTCTATACAAAAATTCCGGTTTCATATTTATATACCTGGTATATATAGTTAAATTAATAATATAGAAAGAATGTATATAAGAAAAAGAAGAAATCCTTTTATCAACCTGATATTTTTTTTTAACACGCGCAGATCGAACTTAAATAATGAACACATGGAACAGGCTGCTACGTCGAACCACCTCTCCAAAAAGGGATGGGAGGGAGCGGCGTGGGGGGGGGGGGGGAAGTGGCAGGAAGAAACCGTGCATTTGGCAGCCTAAGGTATCTTCTTCAAAGAAAAAACATCAAGCCAGGTGCGTGTCGGGGCATCATCGGCACGGCGAGCAAGCAGGCAGGCAGCGCGGGTCCTCTGCGATAGTGGGAGGGGGGGAGGGAAGAAAAGAGGGGCCCGATAGCACGCGCGCATCGTGGCACGTGAGGACCGACGATGGAGGAGCAGATGTTCCTTCCGTTTGGACTCTAATGCTACATCGCGCTCCACGCGTTTATTTATTCTTATATCCATCGACATTGCTTCTGCTCCGAAACGCCTGCATCCTGCGGGGCCTGATGTTCTCATCTCTCGAGGAGAGATATTTTTCTTTTATTTCGTAAAAGTACGATTGATTATAAAAATGTGTCGAATCTATCTATAAACGTCGAATATGTTTTTGTCGTCTTTTAAGGTCTTAACGTTATACTTTATATTTACCTTTTTTTTTCCTGCAAGGAACGAGTAGGATCTTTATAATTTGAGATCGAAACTCCTAGCTAATTTTGTAAGTACGATCATTTGGGGATAATCTGAAATTATTTTATCCACAGTATATGATGTGGAATATGCTTCTCTTCTAACGAAGCTGTGAGCCGTTTTCTGTATCTAATTTTCTTTGTATCTAGAGCAATTTCCGTCTCCGGTTTCGTTCCGGTTCCGTTTTTCGCTAAAGCTTTCGAATTTCAAGTTACTTCATTAAGAGAAGATATTGATAATCCATAATAATAATAATGAAAATTATTCCATTTTCAATTTCGTCAGGTCGAATATTCTCTGGTTTCCAAGCTTGGAAACTTAATTCTAATCTGGAAACTGCTTTTACATCAGTTGGGCGTCTCATTTGACTATATCTGTTATTTGAAGACATCGCGTTTGTATGGTTTATCCACATTATCGTATAACGTTTAATGGTACACGCACTGATTACGATAGAAAAATATAGCCTCGCTCACGAGAGCGATGCGTTTTATAACGGAACGATCAATTTCTCGTCCGTTTCTCTGTTTAGATCCAGAAAAAAATTGTCCAGTAATATAATTCTTACAGATTATACAAGTTTTCATCATTATCTCTCTACGATATTTTCTTCAATTCGAACAAGAATATATCCTGCATCATAAATCTGGAACTAGTAATGCTTCTTAGAACTTAGATCGCGAATCCCGCACTTCGTCTCACCCGATATATGTATATTTGTCATACAACGTTGCGCGTTTACTCGCTTATGTTATATGCATATGGATTCTTACATAAGTCGTTTAATTGACGCGCATTACGTAAGAAGAAGTCTCTTCGCGTAGAAAAGGTTGAGTGTCACGGTCGAACGCCGTCGTCTCGTGCACCTGCCAGATGCACAACGACGGATATATCGAATATAACGCACGCACCTTTATGGGGGAGAGGAAGGGGGAAGGGAAGGACTCGTGCCCCTCGTCTCCACGATCCTTTCGGGATTCCTTACCCCGGCCGAAAGATGCCCCGAAGAGAGTGCCAGCTGCTCACGTTCTTCGCTGCCAGTTCGCCTTTGGTGTTCGTGGTGATCGATACGCGAGATCCGCGGCGTGCCCTGTGATCGAGAGATCTGTGGATAGAGAGGAGCGGTTTCGTGATCATAAATTGTGTAATTGCGCGCGAGAGAGTGAGCCATACCCGTCGTTCACACATCGAGGACGAGAATCGCGCACGCAATCGGCATCGCGGCAATTCGATACACGTGGAAAATCGCCCGAGTTTCTCAGGAAAGCAACATGATCGTTTGCGTTTCCCATTTCAGGGGGTACGTCCTTTTTTTTTTTTTATCTATATGACCTACATACGTACACCGTAACCGCCCTTCGTCTGTCTAATAATTAGAGACACCTGGCAAGAAATGCTTATAGGCGATATCATTATCTCGTTTCAATTATCTCTTTACTGCGCTTCTTTACGCAGATTGTAAGGAGTCTTTTAAGTTATGGTATTACATCCGCTGGTTTTTTTCCCTTTTTTTTTTTGAAATTAAGTCAACAATTTAAAACTCTTTTATTCTTAGGAAAAATAAAAATTTAAGAATTGATCCGTTTTTTTAATCGTCAGGATGGTCTTCAATCTCTTCGACAATTTTTGTTGTCTTTGACAACGGTACGTGGGATGATAATTCAAGCGATTGAAAAATATTACTAATAAAGTTTGTCGATAAAATTAAAAAAAAATATGATGACGATATCTATACCGAACAAAAGAAATAATCACGCACGCAATTTTTAAATGCTTAGCTTCCCGACGAAGATGGAAAGGCCCCTGGTATCGCATGGCAATTCGGGTCAGATCCACGGCAACAGCATGCACGGCGCATACTCGTCGTCCGGTAGTCAGACGTCCCTGTCGACGACGTCGTACATCACCGGCCAGTCCTACATGCAGAGCCAAAATTACGGGGCGCCCCCGTATTCCTCGGCGAACATGCAGATATATACGTCGCATGGTGCGACGGGCTACTCGCAGCCGCAGAGCTACGGTACCGTAGTGCAGGGCTTTGGTGGGCAACCGCAGTCCGCCGCATATCAGCAGAGTCACCTAAAAAAGGGATCGGTCCGCAACGGCGACGTGCTCAAGCGGTGTCGACTGCAGACGGCGTAAGTTGTAATCTTACACTCTCATAAACGAAGAATAAGAATTCACCGCTTCTCGTGGTGGAGAGATTGCGTTTAAGAATGGATCTCGGAATTTGCAGATACGAGTTGTCGCAGGATCTGCTCGATAAGCAGATCGAGATGCTGGAGAGAAAATACGGCGGCGTGAAGGCGAGGAACGCCGCGCTGACGATCCAGCGTGCCTTCCGCAGATACACGTTGCTGAAGAAGTTCGCGGCGATCACGGCGATGGCCAAGGCGGAGAAGCGGCTGAGCAGGAAGCTTCAGGAGACGACGACGGATCGTTCGGGCAACCTCAACGATCACGAGAGAATGGTTTACCACAGTCAGATATATATTCAGCAGGCGCAGTCCGCCAACAGGTATATACATATACATAAGGTGTTTCTCTATGTGTACTCTCCTCTGTGTCAAGTTCAGCGCGATTGAATTGATTGACCGCGAATCCGACAGACCGATGCCGATCCGCAGCATGTCTCTGAGGGAAAGGCGGCACGTGGACAATTCCCAGTCGCCGATACCGAGGAGTCAGAGCGGTAGATGCGAGGTTCAGATTAGCGGCCACCAGCACATGAACCATGGCTTACATCAGAGCGGCAGACACACGCCCTCGTTGGCGCCCAGCCCGTGCAACCGGCATCAGCAATTACCGCCGAGTCCCTGTTGGGAGTCGAGCTCCCAGGAGAGCGGTTCCAGTATCCATTACTACAATCCACAGGTGAGTGCTGTACAAGCCGTAAATGGCAAACGAATGTTTCGATTAATCGTGTCATAAAGTTGAGGGCGATGATTTGTCGCAGTGATTTATTCCTTTTATCGCGCGTGCGATAAAAGTCAAATAAAAAGTCATTCCTTTATTTACGTAGGAGGCCTTGTGCGGTCTGAGACAAGAGACGCCGCCGAGAGACTTGCTGCGGACACCGTGTACGTCACCGTCGGCGCCGCACAATATGACGACGATATCGCAAAATTGGAACAACGCCAATCAGCTTGGTTCTGGTAGAACGTCGAGAGGAGGTTCTGGCAAGAAGATTCCGCCAGAGGTACCGAAGAGAACGTCCTCCATCACTTCGAGATCCATGGAACCGCGTCACAATGGTCTCAGTAAGAGCGTGGAGAACGGAAGTCTAAGTTCGGTGCAGAGCTCCGGCAGCGATTCCACCAATTGCGAGAGTTCGGAAGGTGACGCTCAGAGAGGTTCACCCGTGTGGAAGCACAAAGCGATTGTAAGTATATCTGATTTTCTTCTTTCTTGCACGTTTGAAAAACGTGCGCGAATAACGGCAATTTCTTGAGGACGTAAGCGAAAAGCGTCGTTAACGGAACCCGTATTCTGATTGTGAAATCAGTCGAGTTCGCCGGAGCATCAGGAATGTGCGAGTCATACCGCGGACGCGACGACGATGGCTACTAACGTTAAGGAGCTCGGCCATTCGCATGCCAGTTCCGGCTACCAACTTCCTTTGATCGACCATACGGAGAGTCTGCCGACTCAAACGAGTTATAAGGTGTCCGAGACGGTGAGAAAGCGACAGTACAGAGTCGGCCTGAATCTCTTCAACAAGAAGCCAGAGAGAGGAATCAGTTACCTCATCCGACGCGGATTTTTGGAGAACAGTCCGCAGGGAGTCGCTAGATTCCTAATTAGTCGAAAAGGATTATCCAAACAGATGATAGGAGAGTATCTCGGGAATTTGCAGAATACTTTTAATATGGCGGTACTTGAGTAAGTGGCTTCAATATATTAATATATATTTGTGATATATTTGAATTTACAAAAATAAATCTATTAACAATAAAAACAAAGGTACATTTTATTTTATTTAAGAAATATATATATTTTTAATGATAGTTTTTTATGATATTAAATTATAATTTTACTCACTATTTGCAGATGTTTCTCCCAGGAGCTGGATCTTTCTGGCATGCAGGTAGATGTAGCTTTACGAAAGTTTCAAGCTTATTTTAGAATGCCCGGCGAAGCGCAGAAGATCGAACGGTTGATGGAAGTCTTCAGTCAACGTTATTGTCAATGCAATCCCGACGTAATATCGAGGTTGCGGTCAGCGGATACTGTTTTCGTCCTGGCCTTTGCCATTATTATGCTTAATACGGATTTACATACGCCCAATTTGAAACCCGAACGCAGAATGAGACTCGATGATTTCATAAAGAATCTTCGAGGAATCGATGATTGCGGCGATATAGATAGAGATATCTTAGTTGGCATTTACGAACGAGTGAAGGATAACGAATTCAAACCGGGCTCGGACCACGTGTCGCAAGTGATGAAAGTTCAAGCGACTATTGTTGGAAAGAAGCCAAATATGGCACTACCGCATAGAAGATTGGTATGTTACTGCAGACTCTATGAGATACCGGACATTCACAAGAAGGAGAGACCTGGTGTTCACCAGAGAGAGGTGTTCCTCTTCAACGATCTGCTCGTCGTTACGAAAATTCTGAGCAAGAAAAAGAACAGCGTAACCTATACCTTTAGGCAGAGCTTTCCACTTTGCGGCATGGTGGTTACTTTATTCGAGGTTCCTCGTAAGTTCCAATAACGAAATATACTTGTGGAAATACTTGTCGCATAACTTATCTTTTGGCTACTATATCGTTTGTCTTGCAGATTATCCATACGGCATAAGACTCTCTCAGCGTGTCGACGGAAAAGTTCTAGTCACATTTAACGCTCGAAACGAGCACGACAGATGTAAATTCGTGGAAGACCTCAGGGAGTCCATCAGTGAAATGGACGAAATGGAAACTTTGCGTATCGAAACCGAATTAGAAAGGCAAAAGAGCAGTAGAGGCGCGCGAGGCGGCGCGGAAAATAGAGACTCCGGTGTCGCCGATGTGGAGATATGCCCTTGCCCGGGTGCTTGTTCCGACAGAGCAGAGGCGGTCGATGTTGACACGCAATTGAAACGTTCCGCCCTCAGTAATTCCCTTCTGGACATACACGAGCAATGTAAGTAAAAGTATCATTATATCTTTGTAAATTATACGCATGTATATAATATGTGTATCAATTTTTATACGTCTAGTTGCTGGTGATAAGCCGCAGCGTCGTGGAAGCGTGGGTTCTTTAGATAGCGGTATGTCTATTTCATTTCAATCTACTTCCGCCAGCTCAATGAGCCAAGGCATTAAACATCCCGGACAAATTCATCCTATTCATCCAGGGGTTACAATCCCTGGCCCCGGTAGTAAAGGACTGGCTCAGCAGCCGTCTTTTTTAGGAGGTCTTTTCGCCAAACGAGAGCGAAAGCTATCGCAATCTGAAGAGTCTGGCCCATACAGTCGCACCACGGAAGTATAATGTGCGTGTATTCTTCCAGTAATGTAAAATAAGAAATGCACTTTTGTATACCTGTTCTTTTTTTCTAGTATGCTTCGTGTTTTTAATAAAGCAAAGACCACGTCTCGCTACGACAATGCCAATTTTAAATAGCAATAATTACACTTGCAAATTTATTTATATTAATGTGAAATCGTTTTTTCTTTATTCGGAGTCTCTCATATAGTTTCGTCCGTAGTTTAAAAACGGAAGTAAGGATGCATTTAATGCAAGCAGCAAGACTGCCACGTGCGCGAGAATTATTCTATTAGGCAATATAATATAATATAATATGTCATTTTATATATACAATCACGAAGCGTGCTAAAGAATGAGATATCAACGACAGATAAAGCCAAATTCAAGGATATGAATTTAAACAAGGATTGGGCAGGATCCAATCGAGATCATCTGGCGTATAAAGAGAAAAGAAATTTGATCTATCCTTTCCCCCTCCCGTATAACGCGTGTATAGTATTTATTCATTATAAAAAGAAAATAATGGACATTTTTCATACTGTATTTATAATTCACGCAATGCGCGATTGAACGATAGAATTGTGTGTAGATAATCATTACAATTTTACTTAGTTTTACACACAAACACCCAGACACACACACACACACACACACACACATTATATATATAGATGTTAATAAGTATAACAGAGAAGAAAGAATTGTAAATCACGCGAATACATGATACATTTATCGACAGAATTTTAATAGCATCATTATTATCAGCGGATATCATCACCATCACCGATTCTCGAGGGAAATATTGTAAATATTAAATATAATAAAATGTTCGGAATAAATTATATCGTGTGTAATAAAAAAAAAAGAGTTAGCGCATAAGAGAAAACGATAAGCAATCTCTATTGATGTTAGGTGCATGTTGATGTCTAACGATTTTTATTATCGGAAAACGTGAAGTTTATGAATGTAGCAGTGAAATAAGACTCGATATAAATCATGTTTGTCATTATAGCGATCTACTGATAATCATCCATGAGAAGTAGTTTTGCTTATTGTATGTTGAAATTTTGACTCAAAGTTGTTCGCATTTTCACACAAAAAAAAAAAAAAAAAAAAAATAATAATAAATAATTCATTATATTAAATATATCCATCATTAATTCGTTTCTCGTTTTTCGCGACGAGATGATAGAGATTTAACGATAAGCATCGTAATAATGTGTCACAAGAATAAACATATAAGTAAACTAAGATACATACGCGAAACATAAAAACAAAATACAAGAACGCGCATGCCTTATTTACTGCCACTGAGTAAATCTTCGCGCGCAAGAGAGAAGCGAAATAATGATATTATATATACGTAGAAAGATCGAAAATTTTCCAACAGCTGTGGAATTGTATGACAAATTAATCAATCTTGTACATAGAGCAACGTCAGCCAGCAATAAGCAAGCAACGACGTTCATTAATTTAACAATAATTTCCTATTATAAAATAACGCATCTATAGGAGGAGTGTTTAATATATCAAAGTTTTATCTTTATCTCTCTATTTATCCTCCCTTTTTTTCTTTTTTATAATATCAAAAGTTTGAACATATATATATATTACACACACACACACACACACATATATATTATCGATAACCAAAGGATTTCTCAGTAATATTATGAGCAAGAGAGATACTTTCGATTGCGTCGCATTCAGCAATAAATTTTGTGAACAAGAAATACATTAATTTAGAATTATACGACAGATTTATTGGCACAAAGCGATCGATCAAAGATATTCTATATATAAAGTTCTCATATAGACTTTGCAATTTCGCAAATGCAAATCTTCCGCGTCCAAAATTGTTAATAAATTATATGTATTGCATGATCGAAATTACGTTTTTAACTTCTCGCTTATTATATTTACTAATCGTATAGATTATAATTGATAATTTATCGTACTGCTAATACACTTTATACCGTTGCAAAGATGATCGAATGTTGAACACTCCATTTAATTTACGATTCTGATAACAAATTGAGAAAAGAAATGAGAGAAGCAAAAGATACGCGTAATTGTTGAAATTGTCGGCGGAAAATATTCATAGCTTGTTGACAATACATCTTGTTTACAGAAAAAAAATACAGAGAAAACATTTCCATGCTTTACGTGTCTGTCGTGAAATTTTTTGATATTAACAAGCTACACGGATTATCGATACCGATATTCTAGTCTCATCTCATAATGATATACAATAATACACCTTGTGTACGAATACACGAAATTTTCCGCGAAAATAACTTTTGAAATCAATTTCGCAATTGTACAAATGTACAATCAAGATCGCGTCGATTTCTACGACTGGCTGCTCACTCAAGTATAATCCGAATTCTGTGATAATCTTGCGAGGACAAAAAGAAAAAGACTGATTAGGAAGATCCCAAAACTTTACTACAACATATATATATATATCGTCACTTTTCCGAAAAGATAACAGAAGATTATTGAACGCATAAAAAAAAACATGATTTGAGCATCTTGCCTCGCTGCCTTTAAATTTCGCACTTTTTATCACTATCAACATCATCATTAGTCGTGTTAAAGTAGAATATTTGTTGAAAATGTTGAGAAAAATGGATTGCACCAAATTTGCGCGATCTTGAAAATCTTTGACACTTGATTGAGCACGTCACATCATCATCCGGCGACTTGTTTTCCGATTTGATGAGAAAGCGCGTATAATTAAGATCAGTTTCTCCCAATGCCAAATTATTGATAAATTCCTTCCCTCGTTAGTTTAAAATAAATGCTGTAAGCACACTGTGTTAATAAATAACTCTGAGTCTGAAATGCATGTTTTTTTTTTTTTTTTACCACTCGCAACTTTAAACTCGTTCATATATATATCTTTGCCATAGCTGAGAATGTATTCATTGGCGAAAAAAAATTATTTTGTAATCCGAGAAAGAAGCAGAGCCTATTATTCGAAAATGTTACATTTCTTTTCTAATAAATGTTTTATATTTTTATCATAATAAAAAATGCGCCTAAACTAAAATATATAATTACTTACGTTGCAAAATTTTCAACCATATAGTTGACATTATATATAATCAATATATTTTTTTATAAATTTTTTATAGAAACCATAGATTCAAGATATTTTATGTAGTTACAAAACTATATTTATATATATTTACCCTTTTGTGTTGTCTTCCTTTTCCAAGCAACTACGATGCATAATCTTTTTTCTTCAGTCTTTGAATTAATTTTCTAAAAGTTTAAATAATTTTCAGAAGTGATTGATATCACATATTCGATGCGTGAAAGAGTCTGTCATATGTGACACATGTGACATGTGACATGTGTCGTCGTTTGAAATGTCAAATTCTTCAACTTCTATGCGTTGCCTCGTATCTTCTTTGCGATACAATTATATGATCTTATTTAACAGAAATACGGTCTCCATTAATTAATCATTACTATATGTTTAGGCAATAAAATAATATATGTTAATATGAGAAGAGTGTAAACAAGGGTCTCACACCTCTTGAGAGAGAAAGAGAGATGTCATCGATATGTGAAACCTTTAATCTAACCTCTAACATGTGACATACGTCCTGTTTTGAAATCGTACGATAACGCATAAGGTATTTGGTATCAAAGTAAAGGAAAAAAAAGTGGAAGTGTCAAAAAAACCGAAAAATAACTACTCGATTGACGGCACTAAATACCATCTTATTAAAAAGAATACATCCTGTTTTTATGCAATTTAACAAAAATTACAGTTTCTATATTTACCTTAAGGAATAAAGTGGACATCGTGAAAAGTAAAATTGAATAGTTCTATATATTTTATATATGATTCTCCTGAAATCTGTATTGGTCGATTATGACTATGGAGAATCAGGTTCATTCGGAATTGATTATGAAGGAGGAACGAGACGAGGAGGAGATGAAGGAGGGTCGACGTTCTAGCGAAAGCAACAAGAGCATCACACCTGACGCTTCGGCGATCGGGATAAGACCGAAGCCTCTAATCTGCAAGCCGGAGAACGTGAGCATCGGATGCAAGTCGGAGCCGATCGAGAGGAAATGGCAGTGGGCCCCGGGAGCGTGGCAAGATGCGACCAGAACCAGCGCATTTCAGCCGTATAAGGTATTTTTTTTTTTTTTTACTCAATTAAAGTAGATAAAACATATCAACGTATATTAGAAAATTAAGAGAGATTTGTCTCTTACAAAATTGTTACGTATATGTGAGCAGAATGAAATATTTATATTTTATCTGTAAATATATCTGTCTGTTTGATATGCATAGCCACCCACATTACTCACGAATCTGCAAAGAGGCAATACTCAGACCCAGATACATCAGCTCTATATTGAAAACGATATCACATTTCATACTTTGGCTGGTCAAGGGGAACTAACACCCGAACATATATGCTCAAGTATATAATTTATATAGTATCTAATATCTGCATAGCGAATTATAAATTTAATCTGTAATTTTTGGATTGTGTATAATTATTGAATATATAATAAAATAATTTATCTTTGTATATGTCTTGTACAGATTCAGTAGATGCGACTGATGAAAAGGGCTTAACAGGATTGATGTGGGCCAGTGCTTATGGACAATTAGGTACCGCTAGGCAATTGCTCAAGTGGAGTGCTAAGATAAATCGTCGTGGACCAAACGGAGAGACAAGTTTGCATCTGGCAGCTGCTTATGGTCATTATGACGTCGTTAAATTATTATTAAATCATGGTGCTGATCCTAATGCAGGCGACGAGGTATACATGTAGCATTTGAAAAAAATCTAGGTATCTAAACATGATATTTAAATATCAATAATTTCTGTTCCGACATAGGATGGTAATACACCACTAATCTATGGAGCATATTATGATCATCCACGTGTATGTTATGAATTATTAACAAAAGGTGCAGAAGTAACATATATTAATTTTTCCAATGTAAGTGCTTACAAGGCAGCTATTATGAATAATTCAATGAATGGTAAGCGCCTTTATTCGTAAATATAAAAGTTATCATATAAAAATAGTTTACTTATTTTCGATTTATTTTTTGCAGCTAAAGCGGTTATTGAGAATCACCTGATACCACAAATTATAAATATGCCAACAGATGAATTGTAATAATCTAATTATTTATATATTTAATATTTATAAATATTTGTGCATGTGCAATGTGTATTTTTAGAAATCATAAAGAGATTAAGAAATAGCAATATTTTCATGTGATTGCAAAAAAACTTTTTATAATTGATATCTTTCCGACAAATATTGTGATAGGAAAGAAAAATAACACACGAGCATGAAATATTTATCGAGACAAGGTATATAAACTTACGAACAAGTAACAAAATTTGATATATTTGGTAATAATACAATCCCCTTTTCAGGCGCGCTATTGTAATATACTAAAATATATGTATCAAATAAAATGTAAATATACAATAAGTTTTCATCATGAGTCCAATCTTTTTTCTAATTAGAGAATATATCTTCTTTTTTACAAACTTATTCGGCATCAGACAGTTATTAAATTGTATAATAATAAAAATTGAGGCGTGTATGTAAATATTTCAACGTATACTCATTGATCATCAAGAAATGACTATGGCAATAAAATTAAAACTCAAACAATAATCAATCTTGATTATTAATTATAACATTACACATCTCACTGTGTGTGTGTGAACTGTGCCTCTATTTTCATACTCTCTTTTATGCACAAATATTTTATCTATTCTTTCTGTCTTAAACAACTTCATAATTATCAGTAAAGAATACAGTTTCTACTGAATACTTAACAGGGGTCTCATCTTCTACAAGCAAAACTTCGCTAACCTGGAAAGTAAAATTAATACAATGATTGATATCAACATAAATTATATATCTTTGTAATTTGCGCAATAGATTCGTTTATTTTATACCTTGAGTTTGGCATACGGCGTTTTAGATGTAAACGAGATGTGAAGTGGGAAGAAGTCTGCAGGTGTAGAAGAAGGAGCGGAAAATTCCATCGAGCCAGATTTTGTCGAAGCATCGATCACTGGTAAAGACCAAACTAACGTGTTTCGTCGTGCTTCGTGCGTATACTGTCCGTCGCATTCACTAACAATAGGATTGCATCCGATAGATAGAGGAATGTTTATCTGGACGTCGTTCAATTCGAGATCAGCCTGCTCCAATTCGTATTCGATATTCACGTCGCAGCCACCCTCTCCGTTTTCAGAAGGCCAACAATTTACTATATTATAAATGATTAATTAAAAATATGCATGTTTTTAATTTTTACAAGCTTAAAAAAATTTATTTATATGTATAATTGATAAATCTTACTTGAAATTGGTAATGCTGTTTCGTCTTGGGCTTGGAAACGCCATTTCAGCACACCGACATCAGTGTTCAGTGGAAATGGTTTTGTGGGTACTTTCAGACCTATTTGTCCATGCGCTCTGAATAATTCCTTGTCAACATTTGGATGAGTTTGTAACTGAATGCCTCTCGTATCTCTGTTTTCAACTTGCACACGGATACGTCCCCATTTCTCATCGGAGATATGTAAAGTCACCAAGCCGTGCAACTCGAAGTTCTGTAAACCTCCATCTCGACCGACACGTATGTTGAGTCTCTCCTCTTGCCTCAAATGAACCCTTTTGATAGAAATGTGTTTGTTTAAATCAATTTGTTTGTATAAATACATATTTTAAATTCTTCTTTTACACAATGTATCATGTGATGAAATTACATACAATTCTGTGTTCAATATTTGAGGAGTGACCGGCGCTATTTTCGTTCCAGGAGCTGCAAGAGGCCCTGACACAACATTTTCTCCTTCCTCCTTTAATTGATCAACAAAGGAATCCACATCGCGAGATTTACCACCCAATTTCATTGCACCTGGTCCAGCATTGATCGGTTTTCTGATGAAAAAAAATCAGATATTATAGAGAGTGATAATATTTGTATACATAATTACAGTTTAGTAAACTAGAATTGATCGTACTGTTTGGGCTTATAGGAAGGTCTAATTGGTTCAGGCACAAAATTAGCTGTATCACCGACAACTGGAGTGACTGGAGTGCTACTACTTCCATATCCTCCACCAAATCCAGGACTTTTAATTCCTCCCTTCTTGTTAGCTTCCATCATTTTTTGCCTCTGCAATTCCTTAGCTTTCTCGCGCATTTTATTTTTAGCTTCGCGTTCCTGCGTCATTCTGACTGCTTGATAAACCTTCTCCTCGTGTGAATCCATTTCTACAAAAGTTCTGATTTGTGCTAAATTAACATTCTCTCTATAGCCTAATGCAACTATCTCATCAAATGCAAATATTAAATTGAACGCATTTTCCGCTATTTCAAGTTCATCCATCGAGTTGCAATATTCTGGAATCTGTAAGATTCAAACGTGTTTTATGCACGACGCTTTCGCATAACAAAATTTACTAACAAGGATTTGTGTTCATATTGGATTAATCTACTTACCACTCTTGCAAAGAGCCTTAAAGTTTCCAGATCCTCCAAAATATTGCTAGCCTTAGTCGTGATAAGCAGCATATATACTTTCTCAAGGGGCTGATAAACATATCTGACGGATTCAGTTTCCACGAATGTATGCTGTTTACCCGAACTCATCAATTTTGGGAATGCAGCGAGTAGGCCCTCTATTCTCGCTTTCGTCATTTCGACAAACTGTCGAGAAATTATGGCTGAAAAAAATAATCGCGTGAATTAATCGTATAAAACAAATGAAATTTTTTAAAAATTACGTTGACAAATAAACTTAGCATGACAGAAAATTTTTGTACGATCTTCGTTTATACAATTGACTGTCCAACACTTTTTATTAGTACTTAATTTATCTCTCAACGAATAGAGTAAAGAAACGTCACGTATTATCATGCGATTATCTTAATTTGGCCCCGGATGATCTGCTATCAAAACGAGACACGTATACCGCATGCAGGATCGACGTCAAGGATCATTCTGTTACTTACTCTTCCCGGCTTTGGTGCATACCGCAGCGGCGATGAGTACCTGGAAAAAGAAGAAAGGAGGTTCGAGTATTCCGTGTACATTCGGCTCTGGTGACGCTTGTGGGATAATCGCGGCTCGGCGATCCGCTGGCTAATGGATGACATCTGCGGACGATGTCGCGGGCTTTGACGATCCGCCGAAGGCAGCCAGGTCGCGCTTTCAGCGACGATTTCGATTCGCGACGATTTCGTAGATGAATGACGAGAAACGATTACTTACCATTCTAACGAACTAATTTCGAAACGCTTCGTGTGATTAAAATCCAAACGCGTACGCACTCTCTCACATGTGAGAACCACCATCTACTCTTTCCACATCACATATACACAAATACACAAAGAAGTCGTACAGAGGGCGCGCTCTGCTGACGTGTGCCATGATGAAAGATGTTTGTCACGAACTATACGAATTCGTATAGTACGGAAACCATTGAGCGCGTTTGTAAACTACGCCCGATTGGAATTTTTTTTTTTAATACCACTTGTCCAATTGCATCGTCGATAAACTGGAAGTACGCATACTCACGAGTCTTCGTTTCTAATAATTGTCCTTTCTTGCATTTTCGTATTCAAGAAAAGAAACGGAGTGTAGAAGGCGCGAGTACAGAAGAAATAGTTTTATTGTTTGAATGATGTTCCTTTATAAATATATTAAGTTACTTTTACACGCGATAAAGAATTAAGAATCGGCTGTTTTGAAGATTATGAAAAAACAGAGAAACGATTGACTTATGGCACGTAAAGGAAATCTTCTTGGTTTGATAAAAATTTTCGTCGCGGGAAAAGAATGGAAAACATTCTACGGGATTATTAAAAGATACAACGTAACCCAGCACTGAAGCTTGCAACAACATTGCTGCAACATTGTAATATATTGCATATTGCAGTTTAATGTTGCAGAAATATTGCAAAGACATTATTTTACAATATAACTTTAGCAATGTTACAGCAACATTCCGAAAATATTACAAAAAAAGTATTCAATAATCGCTAGTTCATTCGTTTACCACTATGCGGCGCATGTTGCACTATCTATTCCGCATTTAATTTTTAATCATGATGATTATATAAAGTTTACAAAGCGCGGCTAGTAAGATTAAAAAGTTATAATAACTATTTTTGTTAATTTAAGTCATATGATATGACCCTAATATAGGGGCTCAGACATTGGACTAACAATAAGAATTCTTTTAATAGTTTCCATTCTTATATAAAATCAAAAATTTGATAATAATTTTCTAATATGCAAGATACTTCAGATGTTAATAAATAAATTTTGAGATTATATGAAGACAAGAGAGATGTGAAAAAACTCGTTGTATGCGTAAATTCACCACAATCTTTTTGCATCCGGATATCTGAATATTTCGGATACAAAGAAATTGTGAATTTACACAATCGCAAATTGAGTTTTTTCTTATTTCTCTTAGATATTCTGTCACTGAAGGAAGTCGAATGTGTACTGAAAAATTTACATTTTATAATTTCGTTATTATTATAATACAGAAAATCTATATACATGCTAGATCCTAAGGTTTTATAGGCCTATTTTCTTATTATTTTTTTCATATGTTAAGGATATTATATCGATAAATATACATAAAGCATTATTGCATATATATTATATTGCTATGTTATTACAATATTATATTGCAATATTTCTGTAGGCGGACATTTTACTGTTGCTGCAATATCATAACAACGTTGCAGCAACATTTCGCAATGTTTCTGCAATGTTGCAAACTTGCAGAAAAATGTTGCTGCAATGTTATTGCAATCTTGCGGTGCTGTATGGGAAGTGGAAAACAAAATATTATCGCGACTCTTTTTTTCTTCTCGCCTCTCGCATCTGTTCCAATTCACAGTTTCGATTAGATTCAAACAGTCATCAGATTTCTATTCTTCTTTCTTAAATTATTCACGTCGATTGCGTGAAATTCTCCTTCACAATTCCGGTCCCAATACTTTTCTAATTTCATGTAATTCAGAGAACATTGTAATTTTCTGACTTTTCGCATCACCACTAGAGCTACTAGAGCTCGAATATTGCGCGATATTTCATATATTCGCAAAATGAAAAAAAAGGTAATCGATTAATTAATCTCAAAAATATATTACCTATTAAACTATTGTATCAATCGAGTTTGGAATACTCAGAGAGAGAAATCTGCGGTCAGAAATAATTGAAAATTTCACTCAAAATGTGCAAAATCTCAATTTCGTGTTTCGAGAGTCTGTAATATCTGTAGTGCTTTATTTTTGTCTGTAATATTTGCGGAAGCACGCGACAGAGGGCGACGTTCAACAGAAATTTATGTGCAGCCACGAAGCGACAACCTTGAAGGAGACAACGTCGCATCGTATTACAGCGTTCGTCCGTATATTAAAAATCTCGGAAAAGGTAAATAAAATACAAAACATATTATATTTCCTGTATATGTATGTTATATTTATAATTCTTCATCTCGCAAAGTGCTGTGATTTTATGTGTACAATTTCTTATACGATCCATTTTATATCCGTAAATATAGCACGAGAACACCTTGGCAAATTATTTCTTCTTCAAATTATAATTTTATAATGTAGTATTTCTTTTTAATTATTAATCTGTTATTATATTCTTCAAAGACATTGAACCACATCTTAAAGATCTTTGATATCATATTATTATTATTATTATTCAAGATCTTTGATATTATTTGATATTATTTTTTCTAATTAATTCAAATATAACGAATTCGAGTAAAATGCACTAATTGCAAACCTATATCAGAGATCACGTATTGAAGATTAAAGATTGGAATTTAACTAAATCAAAATAAAAAGAGTTAAAATTTCTTTCTTTTGATCGATCAAATTCAATCTCATATTTCAAATAGTTTGATACGGGTTTTAATGCGCGCCAAATGCGCCTATATTCAATTTCCTATAGTATTCGATTGGTATTGAAAATCAAGAAAGAGGGCGCGCTTGCTGCGCCAAGTCAGTCTATCAAACAATCAAATTGATTTCGCTATTAAGCCTGCGGCACACGGTACGATTTTTCGTACTAAATCGCATGCGAGACATTTTGCTAGCAATTATAATGGCTATGCAACTTGAAATATTATGTGCTGCGTGTTGCTGTGCGTGCTAGCATGCTAGTTTTCGGTAATAGGTTCGGTGCTATATTTCACTATGGTTTTGTTGCTAGCTGCAGACGATACTACGATAAAAACGCAAAAAATGAAAATAATAATAAATATAAAGACAAAAGTTATATATATATATATAAGTAATTATGTATTTTATTCATAATTATGGTAATATTAATTGAATATGTAATTAATTAAAAATAACAGATTTCCTAACTTAATAAAATTTAAAAAATTTTATTAATTTTTCCATAATGAATATCTTGAATTGTATCTTGACTAGATAAGCAATCATTGGCTATTATCTAGAGGATTTTTGGAGTCTTGAAGAATTTTGTTGAAATCTGAACGGATCAATTAACAAAATCAGTACGAAAAATCGTACCGTGTGCCGCAGGCTTTAGTTTCAACGGAAAATTTGAATTCGCGCTCTTTTCGCGACTGGAGTTATATTAATCGGTGTATTGCGGTGGATTAATTGTGTTATATTGGATTAAGTGTACAAGAAGCTCTTGTATTACAATATATCGTGTGCGTCGATGTAGTTAAAGGTACGCGATGTAAATTCGAAAGAAATGTGCGACAATGGCACGCGATCGTATCGTAACAATCTGTATAAGGCTATCATCGTATCAAATTTCGATCGATATACATCTTCCACAGGATTTCTCCTATCGTGGGATCGATCTGGCGGAAACCAGCGTCGACGGGACGTATCGGGGTGAGTAAATTTATTCATCATCCCATACAGCACCGCAAGATTGCAACAACATTGCAGCAACATTTTTCTGCAAGATTGCAACATTGCAGAAACATTACGAAATGTTGCTGCAACGTTGTTATGATATTGCAGGAATAGTAAAATGTCCGCCTACAGAAATATTGCAATATAATATTGCAGCAACATAGCAATATAATATATATGCAATAATGCTTTATGTATATTTATCGACATAATATCTTTAACATATGAAAAAAATAATAAGAAATTAGGCATATAAGAATCAGGATTTAGTGTATATATAGATTTTCTGTATTATAATAATAACGAAATTATAAATTGTAAATTTTTCGGAACACATTCGACTTCCTTCAGTGACAAAGAATATCTAAGAGAAATAAGAAAAAACTCAATTTGCAATTTTGTAAATTCACAATCTCTGTATCCGAAATATTCAGATATGCAAAAAGATTGTGGTGGATTTACGCATACAATTTTTTTTACATCTCTCTTGTCTTCATATAATCTCAAAATTTATTTATTAAAATCTGAAGTATCTTTTGCATGTTAAAAAATTATTATCAAGTTCTTGATTTTATATAAGAATGGAAATTATTAAAAGAATTCTTAGTCCAATGTCTGAGCCCCTGTATTAGGATCATATTATACGACTTAAATTAACAAAAATAGTTATTATATCTTTTTAATCTTACTAGCCGCTCTTTGTAAACTTTATATAATCATCATGACTAAAAATTAAATAGATAGCGCAATAGATAGCGCAATATTCGCCGCATAACGGTAAACGAATGAACTAGCGATTATCGAATACTTTCTTTGGAATATTTTTGGAATATTGCTGTAACATTACTAAAGTTATATTGTAAAATAATGTCTTTGTAATATTTCTGCAACATTAAACTACAATATGCAATATTGCAATGTTGCAGCAATGTTGTTGCAAGCTTTAGTGCTGTATGGGATGATTCGCATGATCAATCTCTTTTTGAACTCTCACGACGATAGGAAATGAAGCATCTTCGACGGAAGGATCGCGATCCGAATTAACGCCGGTCTCGCGCTTGTTACGGCTATTACGATATACGGCTGGGAAAACATCCCGCTGGTGTCACACGCGCGCATATATGTACACGACCGTGCGTTAATTTAGTGGCGGCCATTATCGCGCTCTCTCTCATACGTTCGTCGGCGTTCGTCTCTCAAGGTGGGTATACACTTAGCGAACGAACACCGAACGAGCAGCGAATGCAAACATTCGTTATTATCATTCAGCAGATATATACGCCAAAGCGAATGCGAACAGAACGTTCGATTCGCATTCGGCTCGATTCCCTCATGAAGCGGTACATCAAAGACAGTTCGTGCGAGAAAAACGTTCAAAACGTTTCGCATTCGCTGTTCGTTCGCTAAGTGTATACCCACCTTGAGATTCAACCAGCCGACGCGAAAGATGGACGACTCATCGCGCGCGCTGTCATTCTTAAGGCCCGTCTACATAGGACGCAACATGCCAGACGCAGCGCGTACGCAAGGTGACGTTGCAGCGCACGCATTCGCAAATCCATCTAACAATCTTGCTACTTAAGTTGCGTCATGCAAATACGTAGTGCGTTTTCTCTGCGTCTGCGAGCTTCGTCTGGCGTGTCGCGTCCTATGTAGACGGGCCTTTACATCGTATCTATTGCGGTCGCGTTTCCGCTCGGACAAGTTCGCGCTTCCGCTATTCCTGCCCTTTACCGCGGCCCTTACGCTGGGCCTCTTCCCCTCCCTTTTACGGACGATCCTTGACTGCGAGGAATGGCAATTGTATCGTAGTGAGCGAAAAGAAATACTACATCTATGGGTAATTAAATTTTAATTTTGCCGATTTCGTAAAAATGATTATAGAAATGGTTTCCAAATTTTAATCTTCTTAAAATAAATTTATTTAATTATTTAATTGAAATATATTTCCTCATAATAAATTTTATATAATTTTAAATTTATTTTATAAATTTAATTTAATACGATAGATTTTTTTAATAGCAATGGATTTAAATTCTCCATTTATAAGGGGTAATATATAAATATTTTTTATCACATAAATCAATTTCGATACTTGATCTTTATAATATTATAAAAATCACCAACTTTTTTCTATATATAATATAATCATCTTTTTCATGATTTTACTATAATAATTTTAATTTTTATTACCTGTTACTTATTCTTTTTATCATATTTAAAATAATTAATATTACATTTATTAATTAATTTATATATTCACATGATTGAATTAATTTGAAAACTTATATTTATATTAATCTTTATTGCTATTCTTTTTATTAATTAAAAACTTACATTTAATTGATAAAATATTTAATAATAAATTAGATATGCATCTAAAAAGGCTGAAAGATCATGTAATTCAAAGTGACTCATGCGAGTCTCAAATTTTATCATCCAGAAGGAGAGTTTTATCGTGCTATGATTTACAAATTTTAACGCGTACGTGTTTCTTAAAATTATCTAAATTTTAGATATATGGTTTTTTCGGTTATTGTTAGTAGGGGATAATACATATATGTGGAAAGCTAAAATCGAAAAGGATAAAAACGAGATTCGCGTCTTTAATTATTCCTACGGTGATCGGTTGTTGAATGAATGTTTAAGAAAAATTTATGTAGAGTTAATTAAGAAGATAAATATTATCGAGAAAAAGAATAGTGAGAAAAAGATTTGGCGCCTTGCGCTGAAATTTGATTTTTATCAAGGAAAAATTTTCTACAAGCGATTGTAATTAATTAATGGCACTGCTCCTTTCCCGCGTCAGCACATCGTCATTATTATTATAACCGCTGTCAGCAACAAAAACGGGACGAGAGACTTTTAGAGGAAAATTAAGCTCGGGGTAAACGGTTAACAAAGAAATTAATGTACGTATCGCACTTACACCGCTATCAAGCCATCCAAACGGTGGGGTGACCGCAAAGGGGGCAAGAGGCAGTTGGAGACGTTGATACGCCGGCTAACCCAATTAGCTTCTGAGCTAATTTGCTTAGCAAGATACTCTTTTGCGAGCGTAAGCAACGGCCATCTTGATAATACGAGTTGGGGGGACCAACCCCCTTTTTTCCAGGTTGTGGAGCGCGCGGAAGAATGCGCTGACGTCGATTGGTCGCGGTTCTCCGTCTTATAAAAGATCGACTTGTCAACGTCGGCGCCATGTGAATAATAATAAAAGCGACGACGCGGGATCACACGTGTGCGGAAATGTCGGCCGATATTAATCAACGTAAATTGGTTAATCAGCGGACGCGACATAATAGTGCAACGATTGGTGAGTGTATTTATATCACGCTTGATTTTTTTTCTTTTTTTTTTTTTCATTTGCACGCATTTTTAACGAGGGGCAGACGAAACAACAGACTGTCTAGAAACCATTAATAGCTCGGCCATATTTTATTGAAAATGTTTCGTTCGATCTTCAAATCTTGATATAGCTGAAGTCTTTAAATATATTACTGCTCGTTTATTTCGCTTGCATTATCGGCGATAAGATCGATTTTACCTATTTTTTATTTTTTTTTTAATTTTTAAAAGAAGAATCCCTCTGTCCGTCTTATTTTCTCGATAGAAGAGCCTCAATATTATTTATTTCGCTTAGCGATTTGCCGACACTTGCCCGTGTATTGAGTGCATTCAATATTGAATTTTATGAAAATTGTATGAATTTGCATTTTTCGATGCCGCGAGAAAAAAAGCATCATTACTGATGCATTCGATGCGTAGAATAAAAATTGAAATTTGTATTTTATACACGTCGGAATTTTCTTTTTTTTTTTTTTTTCTCAACGCCACGTTTAACACCCTCGCGCGGAAAAGATAGAGCGATACATGCGCTTTACGGCAAATTTTCGCGTTACGTTATTACAACGAGACGAGAGAGAACGAGTCTCGCGCGCGCTCGAAGGGATTACGAACGTCCTTCGCTTCGAATAGAGAGAGACGTCCGTTCCGTTATAAATATTACAATTTAGCTCCTTTGAGAGCGCGCCGCGCAATCCCGCGATAAGTTGGAAACCCGTCGTAAGTCTATTTCTGCAATTACCCAGCACGGTAGACCACGGTAGCCGCGCAGAAATTTCCGGGCACGCGGTTTTACAAGGAATGCCGGCCGGGGGATATTATACAATTAATGTAATATCAACGCGAATGAAAGTTTTCAATGAGCGAGATAATGCGAGAGTAATAATAAGCATAGCCGTATTTCCCATTATGCCGAAAATTACGGGATATTGGCAGAAATCTTTACGCTGTTTGTCAAAATTAATGGAAAGGCTTTCCCCCCTCGAGCGAGTTTCAACGAATCTCTCTCGCGTTCAGATAGAAGCCGACGAGAATTACTCGGCCCTCGTTCTCGTATGTAAATTTCGATGAGAAAACCCGGCGTTCTATCGCGATAATTCCGGAGAATGGGGAATTAAAAAAAAAAAAAAAAAAAAAAAGCCACGAAATCGCCAAAGATGAACTGGCGCGCACATCGCGGCATCATACAACGGATCCGTTCGCGAGATCCGCTCTTTCAGATGCAAATGTAACGGAACGCGGCCTCGTCGGGACAATCGTGCGCTACAACCGAGATTCATTGCTGTTTACCACAATTTATTTTCAGGGACCTCCGCGCGCGCTTCCCCGGCCGGCACCGAGTTCTATCCGAGAAGCGAATTAATACACGGAAAGATCGCCATTCTCAATGTCGCTCGTCTTATTGTTTACGGACGCGCGTCTTTCACGACGGCTCGAATAATCGTCGTTATTAATTTTATGCCGTTATCGACAGACCGAGCATGAATTTACTCGGGTCTCGTGGCAATAGTGGAAAATATGTTTGCCATTGTATCTTTAAATGAGTAATTGTTGTATCAATAATGTAGATATATCCATTTAATTTTTCAGAGAGGTTTCCTGTTTATTTCTATATGACATATAAAATATTATTAAATAGCTTCAAAGTTTCTATAATCTATTATTGTTACAAATGTTATGGAGATGAGATGTAACTGCTTCTACAAATAATTATATTGTTCGTATAATTAGCGCGGAGAAATTAATTGCTCAGAAAAAAAATTAAATGTCATGTAATGGTACACGATGCGACTTTTTTAATTAAATGTCTCGATGGTTTCTAGCTAATAATATATTTCTCTCTCTCTCTCTCTCTCTCTCTCTCTCTCGACCGAGAATTAAATTACACAGACCATTTACGAAAGTTGAACGAAATATAATTTTACGTTGTTATACTGTATTTATATCAAAATTTTCGCTTTTTTTTATATAAAGAAGCTTGTCTTTATGATTTATATATATATATATATTTATGATTGATTTATATTGATTGTTTATTTTGAACGATTTTTGAGATTTTTTTAAAAATGTGTAATATAATTTACATATACGGTTTAATGTAATTTAATTTAATTTGTGAAAAGGACATTGGCGTGATTTAAGCAGAGCAGTTTGCAGCAGTTTTATTGTTCCTTTTTTCCATTAAAAGGGGTCTGCGTAGAAATTTATTTAGCTTGACGTGCTTTATGAAGGCTGTAAACAAGACCGGTTGAGATAGATTTTCGAGCGATATACGGGCGAAGCTAGGGGTACGTAATCTTATTAAATGGATTACTGTTGATGTGGGTCAGCAGTTTGGACAAGGCCGGCGATAGACCGGAAATTCGAAGGAAACGCGGACTTTGCGATATAGTTAATCGGTGTTTCGCCGCGTGAATAAGAAGACTTAATAATCTGACGCCGATATCTCTAATGTGTTTGTCAAGCTAAGGATCCCCCGTTCGCGCTTCCCTGACACATACCCCGGAGATGCCTGGATAAATTAATCTCCCTCCGTATACGATCGTTCGGTTATCAAGGTCTTTTCCAAAAAGAGATGATCCATTCGGTGTGCGTGGGATTTCTAGCGGGAGGTATAAATCTCTCTTCCATCTTGTCCCGGTCCATTGTCTGTCCGGATTTGATTAATTAAAGGACGCGCGAGACGATCAATCGCCTCGCGGGGACAATGGCGAGTGCGTGCGCTCGCTCATTGACTGATGATCGAAGTCGTGACCGAGTTCGCGTTTCGATTCGGCGCGCGAATTCCAGGCCAATCCTCCTAGATTCTCTCCCTTCACCCTCTCCCCCGTCGTGAACAATGAACAGCTTTTTGTGATTAACGAGCGACAATCTAACGAGGGTGCCCGGTCCCTGTTATATACTGTTCTTCAAGCTTCCCCGGTCGATTGTTTCACTTGATTAAAGCCGCATAATCAAGCCGTCGTCGGTATGAAATCGGTAGACGGGGGGGTCGTACGGTGCGATATTTCGCGCAAAAGTTTGCCTGCGGTTTGCGACATTCAATTTGGAAGGCGAAGATTGCATTTAGATTTTTTAATTAAACGCGAAATACCAAAACGTAAATCAAGTTAATTGCCTTACTTAACGTGTAAATTTTCTTTTTAAATCCGTAATACTATAATTAGTTTCTTTTTATTTTGCGAACACTTCGAGTATAATTTATCGTCATTAAATGTTACGTTCCTGGAAATATCTTGGTTAAACAATTGTACTCGATCCATTCTTCTCGGCCTGCTTTCTCTCGTATATACCATAAGGAGGCTAATCGCGGTATCTCGGTCAACGATGGGCGGCCTCTTTCAGTCGAGTTGCGATTCTTCCACTCTGCTAAGCGAGGGTTCGCGCCACCATTTGTCGGACCGTCCATTCATCTGTCTGTCGATGGTCGATCGGTCGGTAGGTTCTCGTTGAAGCGAGATGCAACTCGCAACAAGCGTACTCTCTGTCCTTCAGAGGGAAGAGAGAGAGAGAGAGAGAGATGGAATGCCCGAGAGGGAAGAGGGAACAGAGAGAGAGCCCGGGAGCTCTATCGACCGACTTCTCTCATCCAGCATCCCAGCTACAGAGCCGTAGGTAGTAGTTGCAGCTGAAATCTCCTCCTCCTCCTTCTCCTCCTACTACCACTCCGTGATTCTGACCCCCCTCCCCCCTCTTACTCTTTCCTTGTCTCTCTCTCTCTCTCTCGCTCTATCTCGCTATCCCGATTCCATCCACCACCCCGTGTCTGTTTCGCTCTCGCTCGCGTTCGGGTAGATAGGCAGCTCTCTCGCTTCAGCCATAGCGAACTCTTGACATTTCGCCGTGCCAGTGCACCAGTTCCCTATCCCAGCGAAAGCCCAGATGTCCTCCAAGGCTTGTTAATGCGCGCTGATTGCCAACATCGTGCCTCGTCGTTCCCATCGAGTGTAAAGGAGCGCGGAGGAGAGGGTGGGGGGTGGGGGCTGGGGGTGGGAAGAGGGAAGGGGAAAGAGGCCGAAAAAAGTCAAGAGGGATGAATTTAGACGAAAAGATAGAAACGAGCGCGCGTTACACGTGGAATCGCGTTTGTCTAATGGAAGATAGTACGACGTATGTACAATAAATTCCATAGTTCCCAATAATTTTAAAATTTTTGCAAGATGATACAAAATAATAAACTGAACATACCCGCGAGACGTTTTATTTTCTCGACGAGATTTGCCCCGCGTCCTCTATTTCCCCCCGTTCGCCCCTTCCGTTCGAGCGACTTGATCTCTGACCCGAGAAACTTTGTACGCGCCGTAAAAAGAGATTCTTCGTCCAGAGAAATTGGAAAACGATTTGAAGATGGCGGACTCTTCCGATTCGGTACGATGAAACGACGATAGAGCGGCGATACATTATAGGGGTGGCGAATCCTCGAGACGGGAAAGGGGCCCGTCGAAAGTCCACGGCAAAGGGGGGGTTGGATGGTCGATAGATGATGTTTCCGTGCCGGAAGTTACATTATTTTATTCATGCGGTGCCACGTCGGGATTGGCGCAAACACCGTTGGCGCCGAGTCACGGCCAATTTCCATATGCAAAACGTCGCTCTGACGTAGAACAAAATCGGAATCGCGCGAATTCGTCTTGTAGTTTCAATTCGGTTTGGTTGCTACGGGTTGATTCGTAACTGCGCGAAATGGCTGCCAAACACGTACCTTTTCCAATAATATCGGAAGGTGGAATCGCGCGCTATTGGCCTTTAACCTTCTCTACCCCCGCGATACACTCCGTTAAAAATATATTCCTCTCTTTATCGATAAAATTATAAATCTTGGAAAATGTAAACGTTCGATGCTCTATCCATTCTTAGGAAGCAATTAATCGACGCATAGTCGATTGATTTTGAACATCAATTAATTTCATCTCTTTCGAAAAGAAAAAGAGAAATAGAACTCTCATCGATCGATTAAACGATGATTAAATTAACGAATTCTATTTTTATTATTTTGCTTCTTCCCTCTATCACTTTCGGCAGATCTTAAAAAATCAGATTAACATCTTTTTTTTTGTCCCACATAATTTTCATTTCGCGACATGCTCGTGATAATAAGGCAGGCGATAGCCTGATGATGCAATGCGAAGATGGCAATCGATGGCGAAACGATCGAGCGTTTCTAGGACATTTCACGCGAAATCGCTGGAAGATGGGCGCTTTTTCCGCAATTTCATCAGTTCCCTTCACGTGCGAACGACGTCGCGCCGGTCGCGGAGCAGCAATTTCCATTGCATATTCAGGGACCTAAATGCTCTGTCGTTGCCAGCAGTCGCAAAGTTATTACGACCGACATTCTCAGCGCAAACGAGATAGACGGGAGGAAGGTGCGAGCGGTAAGAGAGAGAGAGAGAGAGAGAGAGAAAGGGGAGTGGGAAAAGTCCGCGCGACGGATTAATTTTCTCTCGCTTTTTCTCGATGTCTTTTACGCGCTTTTTTTTTTTTTTTTTTTTTTATTCAACTCGACGAATTATATACCGTAACATATATACTCTTTGCGAGAAGCAATTCGCGAGAGAAAGATTAGACCCGAGCAATGAAGTTTGTCGCGCGACGAATAAATCCAAATGTCTTTTCATCGTAAAAGAAGAAATATAGCTTTACGAAATATTTTGATGTTTCTTTATACGAGCTTAATATTTGACATACGTCAACTAAGAATAAGTAGCGAGTACTCTCATCGCGTCGACACACCGAGTCAAAAGCAACTCGAATCTTGGTAATAATGCGAGATAATTTGTGTGAAAGAAAATTATATCAAGTTTCTCAACATTGCTCGTTGAAACGCCTTGTTATAATTCTCACGTGGTTCACGTGGATTTTGGTTCATCGCGTAAAACGATATTGCATTATCTTCGGACATGCTCGTAGCGCTCTATGTTCGCCCTGTAACGATCGGAGGAAGGGAAACTCCGTAATGGCGGCACACGATCCGTATGCATAACATTCGACGTCGGTCTATGTACTTTGTAGACGGAGTATATGTAATCTTCCTCATGGAGGGCCCAACGTACCTAGGTAATCCGATGATCGTCTGCGTTACACAATTCAACCTCGTGGCCACGATTTCTGCCGTTATCGATCGGCAACCATAGGCACGTAACGGTGAGGTATCTTTACGAAACTATAGCGTTCTTCACTGCGGAATCTCTCCTTCCTCTGCATGTAAAACCGCACAAATTTTATACGATTAACGTTACATTATCGTTAAGGGATCGCGATGAGGAGAGCAAGTACTTGGACGTGTAAAAATTGAGAAAAGCGTCATTGAAAACCGATTTACCGTCACATTTCAATAATCAAATAATATCCTCATTTGAAATTGTCGGCGAAATTGCCAGGATAAATATTATGTATATTCTGTCCCTGTCGTACACATAACGGCGACTTTCATTCTTTACACACTGAAACCATAAAAATTCAATTTTGCGCGTTCCGTGAGAAGTTTACATACGGCGATATCTTTCGTTACACGTAGTTGCTATTGTCGAGAGCTTTTAACTTGTTTTAAAATCAACGACTAATAAAACACGAGCTGTACCACATCTATAACACATACTGAGATTGAATATATCATTTTGATATTAATAAGAAAAATAAATAATAAAATAAAAGTACTATAAATTAAAATGGCGAAAAGTTTTAATTGATTATTCATTTATTTATTTTTATTCTTATATACATATAATTCATTGTAAGTATTTTTGCTGAAAAAATTTCCAACTATTGCTGAATGAGAATACCATACATTGGAGAGACATATTTAAAATGTAATAATTGAGATTATTAATTAAAATAATAGTTTTAAAAGAAATAATTGTTTTAATTGAAATATATAATATTAAGAACTTTTGAAAAAAATTTGCATCGATTAGAGATATTGTATCTTTTATATTTCGTGTAATGTTTGTATTGTAAATATTATTTCAAGTGTTATATAATAAGAAAAATAATTTAAAAAAATTTCAAATACGCATTTATTTTGACAGTAGCGAATATTTATTTTTAACGTTAACTTACGAAAATAATGAAACATGAATAGAAACGAATTTATAAGAGAAGTAAAAGAGAGAAATGTAAATAGAATGCGTATATTTTTACAAAAACAGAATTCAATTATCTTACCGTTCATATGACGAGAGAAATAATTATTGTGTTGATTATTTGTAGTTTTTAAGCAGAAATACAAATTTTTGAAATGATTTTTCACTCATAAAATCAACTAATACAATTTTAGATTTTAATTAACACATTGAATTATTATTTTACAGTGAAAAATAATTTATACAAATATTTTCATCTTCTATTTTAAATAATAAATTTTTTTTTTTTTTTTTTTGCTTAATTTCTGCTGTCATTCACAGATATATACCCGTATTCATAGTCCGTCCTTGAGGAATAAGGATTCCTTGTTCCTCGTTCCACGTTTCATAAACTTTCCTTGACCGAACAAGGAATCTTATTGGCTCCCTTATCTCAAGGAAGGTCACGAGCTTCCTTGAGGAGTGATGCGACCTTTTTAGCAGACGATACGCAGAATATAACCAAATATAACCTCCAAAAGTTAGTTTCGTTACATTTGTGGTTTTGTGGTTATTTGTTGTCGCGCTCTCAAACTGAAAATGTATAAAGGAAAAAGGGATAATGGACAATGAATTTTTAAATGATTCTGACGATGGATTTGAAGACGAAAATCCAGAGAATCGGATTCTGTGGCGGATTCCGAAAAGATACATTCGCGATTGGGAAAATCCCGTGGAATTTTTTGAAGATACGAAAAAGTTTTCATATGTATTATATGAAATTAGTTGCAGGCAGCATAAAACGGTGCTGCCTCCAGTCGGTCACTAAAAATCCCTAAAATATTCCTTCCTTCTGAAAGGGAGACTCGAGGTCCATCTATGAAACAAGGTGGCCTTGCAGATTCAAGGAATCCTTCATGGAGGCTTCCTCCGTCCTTAAAATAAGGAAGGACTATGAATACGGGTAATAGAGATAAAAAATGATATTTATATAATGCGTCATTCTCTCACGTCTGTAACACTTGAGAAAAATTTAATTTATAATATTAAAATTTCAATTTATGTATTTGTTGATGGAATTAATGATATTGGACTTTAAAGTATAACCGTCATTAATTTTCTTCAGCATCTACGATTATAGATGAAGTTTTGTAAAGATTCGTTGTAAAGGTCACATTTGCAGGCCACTCTGTATAAGCTCCTATCCCGTCGGGCTTGATCGTTCGAAAGCAGTAGCGATTATAATTTTCGCGACGGGATGTCGTGCAATTTATAAACGCGCCGGTGCATCGGTTCCCACGTAAATCTGCCGACACGAACGGCAACTCATTAGCATTCTCAGCAACGGCGTGGTGCCGGGACTAGGCGGGGCCCCGAATAAATTCACCGCTCCGGGTACTTCGCTTCGATTCTACCTCCCTTTTGTCACCGCCAGAACCCGTGGACCGGGGAGGGAGAAAAGCTGTGTAACGGGGGTGTAACGGGGATGGCTCGTGATGGCGTACCCTCGCTTTTGTTGCGTCCGCAGGATGCGTTCGAATTCCATCTCGATATCAGGGAATTACGGCAACATCTCGCGTATATATTCATCTCCGTTTTCGGGATTCCCCGAAACGGCTGGCGTAAAACATTACCGGCATTGATTTGGCGGAATAATATCTTATTAATTCGCGAATACAAATTTATTTCCCATTCGAATCACCTCCCATTTATAATATTGTCCGCGTGACAATGATTTATTACTATTTGGAGTAGAATTCAATTTCGCTGCTATTCAATTAGTTTTATAATTATTATAATTATTGCATTACAGCATTGCATCACGAAAGATTTCATCGCAATTGCGCTTCTATTTGATTATCAATCGCATCTCTGCAAACAAACAACAGTAAAGTAATACGGAGATCTCGTCCTTAGTTACGAACTCTCTCGCTTATTTGTGTTTTGCAAAAGGTTAAATAATGAAATATACCTTTTTATTTAACTTGTGTTATTTCTCCGTATCGAGTTGCGAATCTATGTATTTTTGTTCTTTTAATCGCCAGTTTCTCTCTTCTACGGGAGAACTTTTATTAACGATCCTAATAAGAGGTGGGCAACACGGAATTCGTTTAAAGAAAAGTACGAAGGACGAGTGACTAGATAATGCGCTTTATTACTTTATATTCGCTAAAGTTTCGCGCACTCTCTCTCTCTCTCTCTCTCTTCCGACGTTTATAAAATTTGGATTAATTAATCGAAGATCCGAGTCTTCGGTGTCTTTCGCAGCGTTTATTACAAAACTACGAAATCTTGCTACAAGAATAATAATTACAATATTTTGCAAAATGGGCCGAGATGCGAGAGTCCTTTCGACGTGTTCGCGTGACGAATTTACATTTCGATTGTTATAGATCGGCGATAACAATCGGAACTGACCGTTATTAATTCGGCTCGTTCGATATAACGGGAATTGCATTTAGCTCCTCCATTTTGCGCGATCGCACGTGTTTTGTACGCTCGTTCGTATCCTCGATTTCATTTGCATGAAATACCCTCGCGATAGTATGTATGTATGATGGTATATCATGCCAGGTGCCGGGGTCGAATCGCAAAAATTACATTTTTATCATGGCGAAGCGCGCGAAATGTCGCGGATGAGAGAGAGAGAGAGAGAGAGAGAGAGAGAGATCTCAAAAATTATATATTTCTACAATATAAAATATCATGATGGAACTCTACTCTTTTAATCAGGCTCAGAGCATATTCCGTCGAGTCGCAACAGAAGATTAAAGCAATATTTTCATGAGAAATTTTTTCACTAAATATATACGGTGACAAAAACTACTGTTTTTTTTTTTTTTTTTAGTAATTTTTGATAAGATAAAAATCAAATTATCAAATACATAACATTCTTTTAAAGAATGGCGCAACGCGGTTGACCCTGCTCACGATGTAAAAACCAATTTTTCTGCGACGTTATGTAACCGGATCTCATGATAATTGCCTAAAGAAATATTCGCGCTACAAAACACATAATCTCCTTTCTCTCTAATAATCCCTTATTGCCGAGATATATGTGGCGGGAGAGATTTAACGCGAAATGCTGTATCAGCGGATACGCCGCGCGTAACGAAAAAGGGTTTCCGTCGCGAAAGGAAATCCCCGAGCGGGATTCTGATACGGCCGTTGTAAATTGTAACAGTCACGCTTCCGCGATCCCATTCAAGGTCCCGGTAGCGTAAACGATTAAGACCCCGCTCGCGTTGGTGCGACGTGTGTGGGTAAGGCTTCGTAAACTTTCGAGGGTGGTGGAGGGGAGCGGAAGGGAAATCGAGAAAGAGACGACACCCCATTGAACGTGCACGTGCGTGCGTACGTACATATGGCGCGGACAGGTGCGAGGGTGCGAAAGACGTCGGATAGGGAGAAACAAGGTGGAACTGGAGTATGGGGGAGAGAGAGAGAGAGAGAGACAGAGAGCGAATGGGGTTGAAAAGCAACCAGAGGGTGCTGCTGCGTTACCTTCCTGTCTGAAATGGGGAACCGTGGAGAGAGAGAGCTAGGTCAGGGCAAAACAACGTTAAATCCGCACTGCCAGCCCCGGGGGCGCAATTTCCGCCAACCAGGATCCGAGAACGACACCCGCCACAGTTCTTTGAATCATCCATCTTCGTTGCGAGAAATAATCTACGCGATATTATCGGCACTCCATGGCTGGTCCTATCGATTCTGTTTTTACATAAACGACTCGAGTATGCGATTAATGATGCTTTTATAAAATAATACACGACATGATTATTTGTTGACGCCAATTGCTTCGAGATGTTGATTAATTTTGACTATAATCTCTCTCTAATTAATAAATAAATAATATTGCAGGAAAAATGGAAATTAAAATTAATCGGTGCAATGGGTATTTTTATTATTTTTGAATTTTCAATATTTAAGCCAACAAAATTATCTACAATTATAATTGTTGCCGCAAAGATTTGTTGAAGAATACAGGGTGTTCTAGACCACCCGTGCACTCCTTTTCTTTCAAAAACTAAGCATTTTAGAGAAAAAGGTTTTCAACAAAAATTGTATGGTTTTGAGGGGAACATAAGATGGTGTCATTGGTTTGACCTTGGATGGCATCGTTAAGGTCAAGTCAAGGACACCTTTAATTTCTTAAATGGAATCCCCTATTTTTATTGCATATTCTTGTAACTTATCTTGAGAGCTTTCCAAAACACTGTAATAAAATTATTTTTTAAGTTATTTTATATTTTAATCTGACATATTTTGATATAAAAAATTAAATATCTCGTAAAATATCTAGTTTTCGATAATCTTACTGTGATACTTTTATGTACAGAATAATGAGACAAATCAATTAGTATAAAAAAATAATTGTTTTTAAGAAAATTATTTACAATGTATTTAAAAAAATTTTTTTTTTTTTTTCACTAATTGATTTGTCTGATTATTCTGTACATAAAAGTATTACGGTAAGATTATCGAAAACTTGTAATATTTTACGAAATATTTTATTTTTTATATCAAAATATGTCAGATTAAAATATAAAATAATTCAAAAAATACTTTATGAAAAAATACTTTATTATAGGGTTCCATTTAAGAAATTAAAGGTGTCCTTGACTTGACCTTAACGATGCCATCCGAGGTCAAACCAATGACACCGTCTCAATGTTCCCCTCAAAACCATACAATGTTTGTTGAAAACGTTTTTCTCTAAAATGCTTAGTTTTTGAAAGAAGAGGGGTATACGGGTGGTCTAGGACACCTTGTATATTTTTCGTCGCTGAAAAATTTCTCGTAGTCCCGAATGTCGTCGGAGAATGTCGTTATATTGCGCCGCGGAATTAACGTTTTCTGGGGAGTGAAACAACAGCGTACAGAACCGACACACGGTGAATATATTGTCGCAAATTGCGCCGAGTACGGTACTAGAATTTTTACGGCCGCGGAGGAATTACGTTGTGCATGAAGAGAATATTCATCTCTTCACGTTGCGCCGTGTGACTTTTTCCCTTCGCGGCTAACGGGCGAGAGAACGAACGTATTCCATTTTCCATTCCCATCCGCCGAATCGCCGTCCTCTCTCTCTCTCTCCTTTTCCCTCGCGCGTACCTCGTAATATTGATCTTCTCGGGTTCGTGAAATTGGTAGGTGCTACATGGTCACACGGACGCTTCGTATCGCGCGATAGAAATTCGAGGAAGCGCGCGTCGACAAACGGGCGCGAGCTCATTAATCTCTCTTGTTATATTCAAAACAAATATTGAAATACCAATCTCCGTTACGTAATCGCATGGGATGACGTTAAAATTAATATCACAACTCGCGCATGGACAATTGATGCGAAGTGTCTCGACTCTTTCGACTGAGGGAAATAATTCGTCCTTAATATCGGTGGAAAAAAAAAAAGAAGAAAACGCCTCTTTTATCTCGCATTCGCGTCGATCTGTACCGTGTGTGTACCATGTGTGTTTGTGACACCTGCCCGTCATTCTCTTCGTTACAATTGCTGACGCACATCGGGAATTGAGACGGTCGCGGAGTAATTGCATTTACTGCACCGCCATCGTCGCGTCGAACACGTACCGAGAGCGTCTTCTTCGTGGAATACCAATGAACGTGTTCTCGTTACTGGAGGAATATACGCGTCGGAACAGATCGGGGCGATACGAGCGAAAAACCGGCTCGACATTGCGGGTGGATATGCAAGAGGATGGACATCTGGCATCTTTATCTGTTCAAAAATCAATAGCACGTCCGCGAACAGAGAATCTCATGTCGCGAGATTACCTTCTATCGTTACTGATTTCACCGGGATATATTATATTAATATCGCAATAATAGCCCGCTTTGTGTCTTTACACGTATCAAATATTGAAAGAGAGCAAAGAGAAAAAAATATTGTAAATTTAGAAATTCTCGGAACTTGTTTATAATTTATGAGTTATTAAATGTTTTTTGATGAACAAGCTTCATTTTTCTTTCTTTTTTTTCTTTAGTATTGCGATGCAGATGAGAATGTATATGTCGCGAATATACGCGTTACATACGCCATCGATTGGCAATACATGCTAATTGGAAGCGCCCAATTAAAATTTCTTCTACCATGTCTCCACCATATATAGAGTCTTCCACCATAAATGACCATTTTCATTTATTTTCTACAACTAATCACACCTATATCAAATTAAACGGTTCGAGCTGATTCTATTCGTGAGCATAATTGTCGCTTATAGAAGTTATCTGCGTTAAAGAACGGGAAGTTACGCACAGTTCTATTTACGGTAATGTGCATGTTTCGATGTAATAAATGTTGTAACGCTGTGCGAAACGCGGATACAACAATATTTGAGTTAACAGAATTATTTTATAAATTCTCTCGGTTTGAAATTTTGCGGGTAACTTCTATCTTCTCATTTTCAACATACTGATAAAATTTACAATTTGTATAATAAAGAAATTCTGTTAGGTCGTACAATTCTCTTGTACTCGTATTGAACAATGTTACAAGTTTTATTAAACGAGATTTCTATTGCGTGTCCAACTGACCGAAATAAAAATGTGAAATCATCACTCCGTTTCGACATGATTTTATAAAAAAGCTACATAAAACTTAAGGACATCAAATTAAAGCAGATTTGATCAAGAAGTTTATGTTAAAGATACGTTATAGTCAAGCTCACGAAGAAGCAGCGTTTGTTGCTACTAATCAATAGTCTAGTCACTACAATACTATGTAATCTTTCAACTTGAAAGATCCACAAAATTTTCGCAAAATCCCTTTTTTTTTGCCAAAATCTATTTGTTACGGGACAATGGAACTCGGACTTGATTGCACAAACTTTGAAAGATTGTATCGATATCGTTAACGAAATTCAGGAAGACGTATTATGTGAAAAGTTAGCTGCAGGAAGTACAAAATAGCGGCATTGTCAAATTTGATTTATGAAGTTTGGATTAAAAGTCGAATTCACAGATATATGGGAAATCCACCGATTAGTGAATCAATTTTATCGGAGTATTATATTTTTTGTTTTGTAATTCTAAACAGTACACATGTCCGATGGCGCTATTTGAGAGATTTAATATAGACAAAGATTAGTAGTGTATATCGATTATCATTGAGATATTACTAATACTCTTTTTATCATCGATATTTTTGACGAGAAAAAGATTATTGCTTACAGCATTTACATCAATCGTATGATGGAGTTGCGAAGCTCTCTCAGGTACCGATGTGGCACTAGATCTGATATGAGGAGTTTTAGAAGGAAGGAGGAACAGTTGTAGAAGTGTTTGATCTTGTTATGAAATTATTTTATGCTCATACATGGTGAACTGTCTCTAGTGGTGTGTGCCAGCATAATTAAACGCATCTTTATTTCATAATTTATATATATATATATTGGATGATTGCATAAGTTCGTGCCCGATTTTCATAGATGGCATTAAGTTACTGCATGGCGGAGTTCTATTGTTTTCGTGTGGTAATTGTTGCTTACACCGAATAGATGACGTTGTCTTATGTCAATTTAGCGTCAGACATTGTTCAGATAAGTCCATTTGTGCATAAGAGAAATCATTAAAAATGGAGAACGAAAGGTGCATTTGCGGCATGTAATGCTATATGAATTTCGGAAAGGCGTGAGTGTTGGGATTGCACAAAAAAATATTCAAAGCGTTTATTTGGACCGCGCTCCTGCTCTCCGAACAGTCAAAAAGTGGTTTGGCAGATTTCGAAACGGTGATTTCAACATGGAGGATCAACCCCGCTCTGGACGGCCTTCTGGCATTGATGATGACATTGTGCATGCCTTAGTGGAAAGAAACCCAAGGATTACAACTGAGGATATTGCTGAGAGGCTGAACATCGATAATTCAACCGCTTTTTGTCATTTAAAAAAGCTTGGATACATTTCCAAGCTTGATACGTGGGTGCCGCATCTTTTGACTGAAAGGAATAAGCTGCAGGAAAACTGCAGGAGTTGCAATGGGAAATTCTGCAGCACCCGCCATATTCTCCAGATATTGCGCCTTCAGAATTTTATCTGTTCCGGTCTTTGCAGAATAGTTTAAATGGCAAGAATCTCAATTCCGAGGAAGCTGTCGAAAACCACTTTACAAACATTTTTCAAGAAAAACCAAGTTCTTTCTTCAAAAATGGAATCGACAAGCTTATAGATCGTTGGAAAACCATTGTAGAAAAGAATGGAGACTATATAATTGATTAATAAAAGTGTTATCTCTAAAATATAATCTATTGAAGTTTATATTTAAATCGGGCACGAGAGAGAGAGAGAGAGAGAGAGAGAGAGAGAGAACTTATGCAATCACCCAATATATAATATACAAGGTATAAAACAAATAACAAAATGCTTTGAATAAGTTTCGGAAACTTCGAATTTAAAAAGAATAGACACAAATTATAGGGCATGATGTATCTTATTTAACAGTTACGTGATTTTAACCTTGAATCGCTTTATGAAAATTATGTTAAAATTATCTTGAATTTTTAAAAATAAGAATATCATTTTTTATTCCACATTTTTATAGCCGATATCGAGATGCTTTCAACAAAATAATAAATCCTTTTAAGAATTATCCGAGTTCTGAACGTTGTCGAAATTACGGTACTGTTGGCATTAGCATGACCCATGAATATGTAGAAGATGTACGGTCGGTTTGTGTATGTGTGTGTATGTTATATCATGTAGAAATCAGGACTCCGTAGTTTGTCACTGCTACGGTATTTAATAACACGTCTTGGATCATGCTAATGCCAGTGATACTTAAATTCGACAGTTTATAACTCTGAAAATTCTTTAACACAAAAGAAGGTTTAATCATACCATTTTGAAAATGTCTCGACATCAACTGCGAAAATATACAGTAAAAAAGTAAGAGTTCCTATTTAAAAAAGTTCAAGATGATCTTCACATGACATTTACAAAGTGATCCAAGGTTAAAATGACACAAGTGCTAAAATAGGAGACAGCGTATCCTACTTTTGTCTGAAACATTTTTTTTTTTTTTTTAATCCATAGTGTACGAAATATCTAATTGTAAGATCGTTCCGTTATTTTTTTCCCATCCTATATATCTCGCTGCAGATGTATATTTTGTTACACGCATACATATCCATTAATAATTATTCCAGTATTAAATTGATTTCTCTCTATTGTATTTATTATAAAATTAAATTAATGTAAGATAATCTGAGCTTAAAAATTCTAACTGTATACACATATGTATGGTATATAGGTCATGTGACTCAATTGACTTTACACACTCGATGAATGATCATCAAATGCTCGTTTAATCCTGTCTCCGGCCGTCTCTTTGTTCCTCGTTTGTCTCCTCCCTCTCTCACATTAGCTTTAATTGGGTCTTCGCAATTACCATTCCATCCCTACCGTCTTCTTGTTAGTGCACATCAATAAACGATGTCACCTCGACGATTAACGAGAGAATATAGCATCTCTATATATCTTGGTCCGCGTCCATTCATTCTGCATCAACCTATCTCGCATTTATCAACCATCTTTTAATGGATTGACTCTTTTCTTTCTTCTCGACCCATTTCGAGATTTTCTCTATATCGATCAAGAATCAATATTTATCGTTAAGTTAGCGAACAATATTTACTTACGTAATTTCTCGTTTTCGGTTTTTTCATCGATCTACTCAATTCACGATTTCAACTGAAAAATGTAGGATATACGATGTTCAATCTATGACACATTAAGACATCACAATATTGGTTGAAGCGCTGCAGCTTGAAATATGCGATAGATATGGGAGATTGTACTTGCCAATCTGTCTACTGGGTATTCAAAGCTCCTTAAAAAAATCCCTTTCTTACCTTCCCTTGTACATCTTGGTGTAGATATTAAACTTTGATGACGGCACTTGCGAAGTAGACGCCGCTTTATTGTCTATTACTGTTAGCGGTAGTGTCGCAATTTAGTCGAATGCGACCGCAATTACCGACGTTACTCGTCTATTCTGCCACTCCCCCTTTCCGGCTCTTTTGCACCCCTCTTGTCGGGCGCAAGACTCGGTAACGAGGCCGCAAGAGGCTGCATTGCCGAAGAGCCCAATAATTCGCTGCTCTCATCCATTCGCGAACATGTCATCGACACTTCCGACACAATTCGCGTATCGTAATTGTAGCCGAGGCTCTGCCCGTTGCAGCCAGTCGGCTGCGGTGAATCGGACTTTAAGCCGCGATTTCATCGGATCACTTAATAATTCTGGCAATTACGGACGAAACAGGACGCCCTTACTCAACCGTGTTCGGAGATATTGGATATAAAAGTCTTCGTGGTATAGGATTATACGAAGTTTGCGGATAACTGTAATTGCGAGATAGCACGAAGTGTAGTTAACTCCGAGAGTAGAAAATGTAAGCGAAAATTAACGGAGAATTTTAAATCGTGGCACGCCATCCCTTCCCTCGAACAACTCTTCCTCGTTCGCTGATCCGCATTCTTATTTTCCATCGTATCGGTTTTCCCACCATCCTCCATCATCGTTCGCTATTTTTCGCATAACGCGATAACATTTTTGTAATTGCGAGCGCGTAGAAATGTAGGACTGCGCACGATTCCGGAAAACATAGAAGCTTGGCCGTGGAGTTAAGGGAGAAATAAAGGAAATCGCTTATATATAAAACGATTGCCCAAGGGAGAAACGGGAGAGGCCGAAAATAAAACGCAGCAGAAACATCCGTTTCAAAACATTATTCCAGCGAGCTCTTAAACTTTCACGAGAGAGGAATATAAACGATTTTATTTTAATTGTAATTCGCTATGCGAATGGTTACCGAGTTTTACTTTGATGAGAAAAATATTAAGAAGTATAAATATGTGTTATTATCCAAGATATATGTTTTCGCATTTATAATAAAAAATATTACAACTTTTATTCTTTATTCACGATATTTCACGTTATTATAGCGGAGAATTTTCATTGCTTTCATAGAAAAATCCCATACAGCACCGCAAGATTGCAATAACATTGCAGCAACATTTTTCTGCAAGATCGCAATATTGCAGAAACATTGCGAAATGTTGCTGCAACGTTGTTATGATATTGCAGCAACAGTAAAATGTCCGCCTACAGAAATATTGCAATATAATATTGCAGCAACATAGCAATATAATATATATGCAATAATGCTTTATGTATATTTATCGACATAATATCCTTAACATATGAAAAAAATAATAAGAAATTAGGCCTATAAGAGTCAGGATCTAGCGTGTATATAGTTTTTCTGTATTATAATAATAACGAAATTATAAAATGTAAATTTTTCAGTACACATTCGACTTCCTTCAGTTACAGAGAATATCTAAGAGAAATAAGAAAAAACTCAATTTGCAATTGCGTAAATTCACAATTTCTTTGTATCCGAAATATTCAGGTATCCAACGAGTTTTTTCTCATCTCTCTTGTCTTTATATAATCTCAAAATTTATTTATTAAAATCTGAAGTATCTTGCATATTAGAAAATTATTATCAAATTTTTGATTTTATATAAGAATGGAAACTATTAAAAGAATTCTTAGTCCAATGTCTGAGCCCCTGTATTAGGGTCATATCATATGACTTAAATTAACAAAAATAGTTATTATAACTTTTTAATCTTACTAGCCGCTCTTTGTAAACTTTATATAATCATCATGATTAAAAATTAAATGCGGAATAGATAGCGCAACATGCGCCGCATAGTGGTAAACGAATGAACTAGCGATTATTGAATACTTTTTTTGTAATATTTTCGGAATGTTGCTGTAACATTGCTAAAGTTATATTGTAAAATAATGTCTTTGCAATATTTCTGCAACATTAAACTGCAATATGCAATATTACAATGTTGCAGCAATGTTGTTGCAAGGTTCAGTGCTGTATGGGATGTATATCTTTATCATATTTACATTATATTTATTATTTTTACATTTATTTTGTTTATTTGACAGCTCGTATCGTGTGTATCTATTCTAAACATTGTTTGTTTAATTCCGTCTAGGACCAATTAAGAAAACCGGAAAGTTCTCTTCCTCAACCTTTTTTCTTACCCAGCGAAACTTTCCCCTGGTCTTGAGCTTCTCCATCTTTGAAACAGAAAAAAATGCACTTGCCTAGATCGTCTGATGGGACTAGCACTAGTACTAATGAGCGAAATTCGGCGAGGTGGTAGTTATCGGACGGAGGTTACTGCTAATTACGAATTCGCGACGTACCACCAACTTCGAGATCTTAATTAAGAGAAAACCGCCAAGAAGAAAAGAAACAAAAAAGAAGAAACACCGCTCCCTTCTCGGTTGTGAAAATCGGACAATTGGAAAGACCAATAACAACCCGCGCAATATATTTTTCGCTTTTTTTTTTTTTTACGCGATTATCAAAATTGTTTTATATTCCCAATTGTTACGCAATTTCCTTTAGTAAATAGTAAATTCTTCTAATAGAATTTGCGATATCCACGCTTTAATAAATCACACGAGCAATACACTCCAGTACCATCCTAACTTTATTATCTCTGAAAGCGTTGCAACGTGCATCGCAATATCTCCTAGATCGAAGGGGATATGTTATTAACTCTAACTAAATTACACGGTAAACCCGCATGTGCGGGCACAAACTCGAGAGCGAAACTTGTATTTTTAACGTTCGTGTAACATTGGGTACATTTAATGCGAGGGAGCGCGTCGTAATTCTACTAATGAACAGATTTTGCAAAGAAGGAGGAATAATTCGTGGATAGAGACATGGCAATAAGAATAGCCCGGTGATCAATTTAAATTCCGTAGAGAGACCCCTGGCATCCTTGGCACGATGCCATTGGCAATTCAATTTTGGGCCACAACCCCCGGGTTAACAACCGCCAGAGGAATATATGCGCCTCCCATTTTTTTTTCATGATAAATTTATGCCATTTAACGTAGGCTCTTTTAAAACAGAACGTCGCGCGTGAACGATTTAACGATTGTATATTTTGTTTATGAAACTGCATTCATTCTTTTAGTTTTCGAGAATTTTCATTATTATATCTAAATAATGTCGTACGTTTTCACGTTTTAAAGGTATTGTTGCCACAATGGTACGAATGTTACTAGAAAAATGATTGAAAGTGCCATTTTACAAAATTGATTCCTCTGAGTGAGAAACGCAAAAAGAGGTGTGCCGATGTAAATGGCCGTATAACTACGCTTGTCACCTGTACATGACACAAGCAGGCGGAGATCAAACAGAACAAGCATGTCTTCCGCTCCCCTCGCTCGTCGTCATGACGTCACGATGCGATCCCGGATGTTTGCAGTGAACGGGGCAAGGGGGAGGGAGAGAGACAAACAGAGAGAAAGAGAGAGAGAGAGAGAGAGAGAGAGAGGGAGGGAGGGAGAGAATTAATAGGGCGGAGAGGGATTGGAACGGAGAGACGAATCCACAAACTGGGGCGACGACAGAGAAGGACGTGCGGTGCAACATTATCGAGATGGTGGGGGGAATGTATAGGGTGCGTGTAAGGAGGGTAAGTTTAGCTCGCACTCTGTGCCCGGGCACTGTGCCCCTCATACCCCCCGCGTGAGGTTGCTCCGGTGTACGTGCGGCCCCGGCTTCAGCGTGCCCGCGCTGGGATTTCAGCCCCGGGTTGCTAGGAGACGGCACAGTGACGTCACGCGTCATGACGTCACGGCCGTACACCATCCCGCGCGCGCGCGCGTGCGTGCGTCATCCAGAATCCGTATCCGATCTGTAACCGAATGTTGGCGAGAGCGCGGTGGCTTCTCGGTATGTTAATTTCAGAAATCAAGCCGGGACGATAACGATGCGGGATAACGCAGAATGGGATCGTAATCAACTTACAAAGTGGGACCGTAATCAACTTACATCAACTTTCTATTTCACAGTCGAAATTTCACTCCCGACGTTTTCCAAATCGTAGAACGATACCTCGTTTGTGGTAAAAAATTTGCGAACCATATTTCTCTTCTTCAGTCCCTCAACAGATTTATTTCAGCTCCGACCAAATTCATTTACAATATATACAGGTTGGCTCAAAACTACCACATGTCTTTTAATAACTATATCTAATCTTTTCGAGTTATAAGCGATTGAAAGAATAGCTTTTTGCAAAATTAAATTTTGTAAATTAAATTTCGTAATAATTAAAATGTTAACCAAGCTACTATAGAATTTTAATTTGACGTTTAATTATACAGAGATATAATAGAAAAAAAAATTGAAAATTTGTAAAAAAATGATGATCAAACATTTTTGTTAAGAAAATATCGTACCAATTTGCCCATAGAATCTGTTATTAAAAGGACATTTGATAGGTTTTAGGACACTCTGTATATTTCGTACGATAATAGGATGATGTAGAAATTGAGTTGGATTAATTAATTATACGCGCAACAGGAGAATCAACTTTCACGTTTCGTCATTTCGTCCATCAGTTTCACTAGATTCGCATATTTATTTTCATTTTGCGAAGATTTACTCTGTAAAATACTCCGAGCGTCCTTTCCTCTTTCATCGATGTTTCTTTCAAAATACGGCGGAGATAATCGACGAGGAAAAATAATATTAGGTGTACAACTTTGCTTCCGCCGTTTTTTCCCCGAAATTCGAAGCTTTTATTGTGAAAAATTGGTTATATGTCTTTGAGGCGTTTTGAAATTGCTTGTTGAGTCACTCCCAATGATCGTGCCAATTCTTTTTGACTTTGACTCGAGTCTTCATTAAGTATTAATGCCTCCAATTCTGCATCTTCGAAAACCTTCTCTCTTCCACCGCTATGCCGGTCTTCGACGTGAAAATCACCGTTCTTGAAGCGTCGAAACCACTCACGACACGTTCTTTCACTAATAGCGGCTTCACCATAAGTATTCGAGAGCATTCGATGAGCCTCAGCCGCAGATTTCTTCATATTGAAGCAGAAAATTAAAACCTCCCGCAAATGACGAGAGTTTGGCTCGTAAACTGACGTTTTCAATCGAGAATAACTTTATGATGCAGACACAAATCGACTAATGTTTCTATGAGGTTATGTTGACAGATGCCCAAGTTTATCGCATGACGTCTATGATCTATTTATTTCGACCACTACTTACCGCTAAAGCCATCTATAGGAAAACGGTGGAAGCAAAGTTGTACACCTAATAAAAAGTACAAAACGATGAGCGTTTCTGGATACTCAATCTGTGCCGATGTCGAGAGAGAATAATGCAATGTCATTTTTACTATCCGTTTTTAAAATAGCGTAAAAATTTATACGACACTCGCGCGAATTCCACGCATATACGTCAGATGTACGTGTGACATTTATATTTTTATGCCCTTCTAATTTCGATGGACACACGATGCGGTGCTTTCGACCTTTTCGCAAACGGCGATAATGCTCATTCATCGATTATAGCAAATCGATGAAGGTATCTCGTAAAAGGCTACCGATGAGATCGTTAGTTAATTTACGATTGCAATTTTCGATCGGAACGCCGATAAACACACGAACGTTCTGGATAGCGTTTCAGCCTCTGGCTATATTTTTTTTTTTTTAATTTTTTTATTCGTCAGCAACGTTTCCAATTTCCCGCTTAACGACTCGCCTTCGTTTCGACGAACTTTCAATGATCTATTTCGAGCCGGTTTAACTCGAGCGCGCGTTTCTCGGGACTTGAAATAAAAAAAAGGGTGTCCAATAAAAAAGAACGTATGAAATATAGTATTAATTGATCACGCGCGTACAATATCGTTAACATTTCAATAACTCGTCCGATAATTTTGAATGTCAAACATTCGATTCTTTTATTAGTTTTATATCTTTATCGATTTTGAATTCTAACAATGTCGGAAAAACTCGTGAGAGGAGACTGAGCCGGTTTCACGGTAAACAAAAGCTGATTGTTGCTGTTACGTAGATATGAGAAAAATTGTTCTTCCAAATAGAATCTCTCTTTCGATTAATTTTTTCGATCGGCAATGCGACTCGTGCCGCGTTGATACGGTTTTAAACCGAATGAATCTCGTCGTTAAAGCTATCCGGATCCTAAACCGAATACGTCAACGATCGCATTTACGAGGTATTCCGTGCGAGGGAGTATCGCTAGGTTAATCCAGCTTTATGGCGGCTACCGGTTACGAGAGAGAGCTTCAGCTCCAACGACCATCCATGGAAATGCGTTTCAAACCCCCTTCGCGCTGACCCCTTTCGCCGCCACGTGTGTGTATATATCATGCTATATATGTGGGTTATCGCGCCGCGCGCAGCCTCACGTAGCCGATGTAGGTTATTGCCGTTGAGATATCGGTGCGATTGTTGCGGCCTGTCAATTATACCCAGGAAAGATTGGAGGGGAAGGAGAGGCTCTTCCTTCTCTCTTTCTCCTCGTTCCTTCTCTCAGCGGCCACTTTGAGAATCTATCCCGCTATGGAAGCCCCGCTTTCTCATTCCTCTTTCCTCCCGTCTTTCGCGAAAGCTCGATTATCCTACCCCGGCTCGTGTAACACTTGAGATAGGTAAATTCGGGACGCGTCTCGGCGGCAATTACAAAGGATGGTCGGGAACGTGGATCAGCGGAAGTTTGCGCGCCGCGGATAACGCGGTTCTTGCGAACAAACGCGGATGAAATAGTTTTCGCGCGACGATCCGTTCAACGAATCTCGTTCCAAGTCCTTAAGAATTGTTTACAAGTGGCGAACGCAGCCAACAAAACCATATATAAATAAGGAAATAAATAAATATAGGTAATAAATAAAAATAGTTAGTTCTTGATAATCTTACCGTAATACTTTTATGTACAGAATAATGATACAAATCAATTAGTATAAAAAAATAATAGTTTTTAAAAAAATTATTTACGATGTATTTTTTAAAACAATTATTTGTTTTTTTTTTTTGCACTAATTGATTTGTCTCATTATTCTGTACATAAAAAGTATTACGGTAAGATTATCGAAAACTGAATATTTTATGAGATATTTAATTTTTTATATCAAAAGATGTCAGATTAAAATATAAAATAACTCAAAAAGTACTGGATAAAAAAATAGTTTATTATAGTGTTTTGGAAAGCTCTCGATGTCAGCTACAAGAATATTAAATAAAAAATGGGGGTTTCCATTTAAGATTTTAAAGTTGACCTTCACATGACCTTCAAATGATTTTCCAAGGTCAAATCATTGTCACCATCTTATGGCCCCCTTGAAGCCACACAACTTTTGTTTGAAACATTTTTCGATTCAACGCAGTGTTTCTGAGATATTTGAGTGGGTCCTTTAAAATGGGACACCCTGTATATGTTCAAGATATCTCTTATCAAACATATTTTTGTGAAATTGTTCTGCCAATTTCGCTGGGATACTCGCAGAATGATATTTTCGTGATCGTTCCGTATTAATACACGATATTTATGCGATATAGGCATGTTCGGAGAATATAATTGCGAATAGATATGAACATCGACGATGTTTCCGTGCAATTCCACGCGTGATGCACGACATCGCATCGGCCTTTCCCTGGGCGAACTATAACCCGGACGCTAACTAACTCGTCGCTAGTTACGGCCACGTTGCATTTACATATCGTACGTTCGAATCGAACGGTATGCCCCGCAGTTCTCCCATTATGTGTAGCGGATGAAATTTGGCCGGGGTGTGCGAGAAGATTCCAGGCGATATCGTCGAGGGTTCCGTTGAAATCGCGCCACCAACGTACGAAGGGGGCATCGCCGGTTCGCGGCCACGTGTGCGCGAATACAGATAACATTTGTTATTCCGCATTTCATTACTCACGGGACCGCGAGGATTATTTGTGTCCGACCGATATGATGAACGAGACGTATTTTCCGGCGTTATTGTTACGACAACGGCCCGGAGTGGATCTTGAGTTTTCGCTCGAGCGTTTTTCTCTTAACGATCCGCGGAGAGAAAAGTCGAAGGAAAAGCGTCGCCGGAAGACGGATGGAGCCTTCGTTGCGAATCCAGACGTAAACGGAAATACATCGGTCGTTAAGCTTGCGAGAAAGGGAGAATGGGATCATTTCTCATCCTTGAGCCTTGGTAAAATGGAATACTTGACGGACAAAGGAGCCGCGGACATGCGCAATTTCCAAGTGGACAAGTTCGACAATGTCGTTCGACATCGGCGCAATTAGTCGGCGAGCTCTCGCGATCGTCCCGATTGACACGATGTATCTAACGCGACGTAATTAATGCCCTCGATCCGTGTGCAGCTTCTAAGCGACCTGAACGGACCGATGTCCGATAGATCAGTGAATTCAGCTCGCGGCTGAAATTGAAAGGGGGAATGTCCCATCCCATCCCCCACGATATATAATTGCAACGCGATATCGATTTCGATTGATCTGCGCGCATGCTCCGGCATGGACGCGATCATTATCGTTCATTTAAAGTTGTCAGCGCCGCGTTTAATCGTTGACAAGCAATTTTGCATAAAATGTCGTGACGCGTCACTCAAAAAACTGATTTAACACGCAAAGTGCTCGATGCTCACTTTTACGATATCTATAGTTCGTCTTTAAATAAAAATCTAGGACAAACGTATACAACTACTTGCCCTTGATTTATCGCTCAACGAATATTCAAAAATGACAATCGTGTTCACATTTTGACCATCTTTTCGGTTCGATAGGAAATATTATCAAGTATTAATGTCGCATCTATGCTGTTTTCTTAAAACATCTGGCAATATTTTCAGGCTTTCGATGTATCCGATTAATACTCACGGTGGAATAGCTTCAATAGTTTGCCGATAAGTTGCTTCCACGATTTGAATTTGACGAAGTATCCGCGATATCTTGACGTGTTCAATACTTAGTCCCGAAACTGTCCAAAATGTAACGAGAAGCTTCTGGTGATGAGGTGCAACTGACATTTTGATACACGGTTCAATTACAGGGAGACACGCGAATTGCTCCGACGTTTTCGGCGATCCTCCCAATCTAAGAAACATACATCTATTAGATACACATCTAAATTATACGAGACGATTTTACCTTTTCCATTAGATTGTTTAACTCGATCCATTAGTCTGATATCTCTGTAAGGAAAAGATTATTTGTTAATTTCATCTGTAAGAAAAAGAAAAATCTCTACTTGGAATTCTCCACTTGGCAAAAGAAACGTAGTAAAATATAATTATTACTAAATTTTTTATGTTATGCTATTAATAGACAATGACAATATTCACGGTTATGGTCTCGCTTCTACGATAACAAGGAATATCGTCGATATCGACGGTAACCAGCACTCTTCGACTTGGTATCAAATTGAAGAATAGAGAGTTGCGGTGAGCAGAATGCCACGATACGCGATTGCCGGGGATGAGTTTCACTTGTCGGGAAAGTTTTCACATCGGAGGGTAATCGAAAACTTTCGAATAACGTTAGTTTCTGGCAAGAGGAAGTAAATTCGCTCGGAATCAGGAAAGATCGAGGAAGGCGCGTCAGATGAAACGGCGAGTCCCATTTAAAGAGAGCAACATAAGGCAATCTGGACAATCGAAATATTTCGAGCGAAATATGAGAAAGGAAGAGAGAGAGAGAGAGAGAGAGAGAGAGAGAGAGAGAGAGAGAGAGAAAGCGATGATGAAGTTCAAGGTATGTTGCTTGGAATTTATCAGGGTTGGGAAAGTTACTTTATAAAAGTAACTCGTTACCGTTACCGTTATTTTTTCTAAAAAGTAATTCGTTACTGTTACTCGTTACTAATTTTAAAAAGTAACTTGTTACCGTTACAGTTACTAAAAAGTAACGAGTCGTTACAATTTCCGTTACTTTTTTACAATACAAACTAATAAATTATTTTGCATAAGAAAAACTTTTAAAAAATTGTAAGCAAGATTTCATTCAAGGTTTATTACAAAATAAATGATTAAATTTTATCGAAATTCTTTATTAATTTTTAATAAAATTTGTTGCTCCATAGTATCATCATTTAAATGCCCTCTTTGTGGTGTTAATACAGAGCCACCGATGCTAAACATTCTTTCTACAGATGCACTGCTTGGTAGAGCTGTATTATATTTAATAAAAAGTTTTTTAAGTTTCGGATAGTCGTTTAACATTTCTATATTACAATTATTTGATTTTAAAAACCGTTGCAATTCTTCTTGTTCAGATTCATTTTGCACCGTTTTTTGCTCAAAAATGAAAAAATCATCGTGATCGTCAGATTTTCCAGCTTTTGAAGAATTTTCAGTTGATCGGATTCCCAATAAATCCTCCAAGTAATTTTCAGCACGTTTTCTTTTTTCTCCGGTTAACCAGTTTAAATTAAATTTTGGATGTAAACATGCTGCTATTATTAATTCTTTTGTTTCAAATATTGTAAGAAATCTAAAATCAAATATAGTAAATTAAGTGACATTGTTTTATTGAAATTAATACTTTTGAATCAATAGTTTAAAATAAAATAATATTTTTCAATTAAATCCTTATTTAAAATTAAATAACATATGTATTAATCAAATTAATAAGTTACCTTTTATTTAAACCTTGCTGAATAGCTTCAACTAATGAATAGCAATCTATAAGGTCAGATTTATTGAGATTTTCTAATTTTCGTTGCAAGGTACTTAGAACTGGTAGTAAATGAGATTACAACATAATAAGAATGCTAATTGGTCGATTTGCTTACGGCTTTACGGTTAAGATAAAAATTTTATCACGCACAATAGCAAGAATAATATCTTAAATAAATCAAAAAATTTGAAAAAAGTAACGATAAAAATAACTGTTAAATTCGTTACTCGTTACCGAAAAATATAACGAAGTTACTTTTTCCGTTACAAATAAAATTTGTAACGCCATTACCGTTACAGTTACCGAAAAAAAGTAACTGTAACGGTAACGGCGTTACAAGTAACGCGTTACTTCCCAACCCTGGAATTTATTTACATCCCTGATCGTCTCTAGAAAATAGTGTAACTGACATGTTTTGCGGGCATTCGCAGCGCGAAGTTGACAGTCCGATAATAATAATAATGTTGGCTGTGCTTTCATGAAGAATCACGATGCGCACGATGTTCACCTCCAATTTGAAAACTGTCGCACGCAAAGGCAATTGGTTTGTATTAATAATTCATAGAGAGAGAGAGAGAGAGAGAGAGAGAGAGAGAGAGAAGACAAATGGTATGGATGAGGACAAATATATGAGCACATCCCGTCGAAAATTCAGCGCCGGCAGAAAATATTTAACCAAAAAATTCTCTGCTTTGTTTTTTCTTTTTTAGAAATATTTTTTTTTAATCTCTTATATGGTATACAACGTCTCAAGATTTATATTTTATAAAGAGATGAGAGAGTGAGAGAAACATTTTTTTTTAAATATGCATCGAAAGTTAATTGTATATTAATCACTTGGCATTTTTCGTATATTTTTCACTATAAACAATTATAATACATATATAATAAAGATACATTAAAAAAAATATATATATACATTTAATAAATATATTTATTTTATAAATATATTAATGAATCTATAAACACATTTGTGATATGACGTGCTTCTAGCATTATTATTGAAGCAATGAAGAGGGTATATAAAATGCTCAAAGACGATCTCTTGCTGTTTATAGCCGCACGTTGTACTCGTCGATCTCCCGTACGATGGAATCGTATCGACCTTAATGTACAGCCAGACGCTCCCTTACGACAGTTTCCATCGAAATCGAACGCAGCTTTTATGAGCTGACTCTCGCCCTCAGTCCTCGTTCTTCGTCGAGTTATCGTCACGCGGTGTCCTCGATCGGCAACGACGGTAGACGGTTTTTCTATCTTTCGCGCGATTGGATCTACCAGATGCGGGGAAATTGCGAAAACGACGTTCGAGGATTTCGATTTGGTCGGAACCGCAGCTTATCGCATTCCCCTATTCGCTTTTATTCCTTCCTCGCCCTCCCCCCCCTTCCCCCTCCTACCTCGTCGATCGTAAGTAAGCTCGCGAGCGCGTAAGGGTGGCAAGCTTATATATTTCGTGGAAAGTATAAATTCTCCAACGAAATTCGCGATTCCGGTCTTGCGTGAACGGCTCTCGCCGTTGGAAACGTGGCGCGTATAATAATTGTGCTGAACGGGGGCTCTGTAACACAATGGATAATCGGAGTGCGAAAAGAGTCTCGCGGAAAGGTTTCAATCCCTTTTGTTCTTATCGAGCATGTGCACCGACTGTGGTCAATATATATCTTATACAGAGACAAGGCTATAATTTTTATCTTAACGTATCGTGGATTTATATAGAATCTATAGAATCACATCGCGATATATTCAACTTTCATGAATATCTCTTTTTGAATTTGAACACATGCGCTTTCGCATATCTTCACGAGTTTTCAATGCAATAAATATGCATATAATAACAATATTAATTATAAATTGAAATAAATATATTAATTATTATAAATATATAATAATCACAAATATATTAATGAATAAATAATTATAAATATATTAATTATATTAAGAAGATAAATAATCACACAGAGATATAGTATAATAGGACACGGATGTTTTATCTTGTGAAAATAATAGAGAAGATAAAAGAAAGAATATTATACAGGGTGTCCCATTTTAAAAGTTCTACCCTTATAACTTTTCAGGATCAACGTTTGAAGGAAAACGACGCGGATAAAAGTTGTAGGGAACAAAGGGGGCTATCTAATAGTGACCTTGGATTTGACATTAAGGGTCATTTTCAAGGTCATTTGAAGGTCAACTTCCGTTTTTTAAAGGGCACTCCCTATTTTTCATTACATATTCTTGTAGCTTGTCTCGAGAGCTTTCCAAAACGCTATAATGAAGTATTTTTTTATTAAGTACTTTTTAAGTTATTTTATATTTTAATCTGACATATTTTGATATAAAAAATTAAATATCTCGTAAAATATTTAGTTTTCGATAATCTTCTATGTAATACTTCTATGTACAGAATAACGAGACAAATCAATTAGTATAAAAAAAATAATTGTTCTTAAGAAAATTATTTACGATGTATTTTTTTAAACAATTATTTGTTTTTTTTTTTGGCACTAATTGATTTGTCTCATTATTCTGTACATAAAAGTATTACGGTAAGATTATCGAAAAGTGAATATTTTACGAGATATTTTATTATTTATATCAAAATATGTCGGATTGAAAATAACTCAAAAAGTACTTAATGAAAAGATACTTTATTATAGTGTTTTGAAAAGCTCTCGAGACAAGCTACAAGAATATGTAATGAAAAATAGGGGATTCCGTTTAAAAAACGGAAGTTGACCTTCGAATGACCTTGAAAATGACCTTTGATGTCAAATCCAAGGTCACTATTAGATAGCCCGCTTTGTTCCTTACAACTTTTATCCGAGTCGTTTTCCTTCAAACGTCGATCCTGAAAAGTTATGAGGGTGGAACTTTTAAAATGGGACACTCTGTATATAATAAAATATACACGAATGTGTTTGACGCGAAATTTTGTTTTTTTATCGAGAGAAAAAGTTTTGACAGAAACGGAATTTTGTACGGTAAATGAAAAGCGCGAATGTACGTCTGGCGGTGGCAGGAGAGAAATTTGCTTCTTATACGATCATAAATGATTCAAGGGAAATCGGAGGGGGTGGTGGAGGAGAGGCGCGAGGAAAAATCGCAATGTTCCATATGTGCATACGGATTCAAACGAATTTTCATACCGTTGCAACCGCGTTCTCCCAGTCTACGTGGTCGCATTGGATCGTCGCCGTAATGGAACGTAACGAACCGTCCATCGATCAAGCTTCCTCCCGTGTTCACCGGATTTTTTGCCACTTAAAGCGCACCGAGCCCTTCGAGCAGGCATTGTAATAAGGGGCAATGTAATAATGCGAGCGAGAACCCTTTGCCGGTGACTCGTATAAGAACATTCTCGATCTTTTTGCGACGCGCCTACCTTCCGTAGAATCAACATTCTCTACCTTAATCATAGTTATGTCCATCTACCATTTTTTATATTTAATAAATGAAAAATTAAATGCAACGCACGCGCGCATACATGATGGCGATATGTGTAACGTTTGGTCGAGGGGATTTTTATCGCGGATAAGGATACGAGTTATACACATAGATATGAGCGAGACGAAGACCCAACGGTGATTCCGCGACAGAAACGGACCGCGTATCGGTGCGTTCTGTATCTGATATCCGTGCTCGCTCATGAATTTCATCGCGCGAAGATTCTGAACACGATCCGAGCACATCCCAATCTACTCTGTATCCTGTCGCCGTGACGATGTCGATGGTAAAGTCTGATGAGCGGTAACTACTCTTTCTCTCTCTCTCTCTCTCTCTCTCTCTCTCTCTCTCTCTCTCTCTCTCTGTCGGACGCGTAGCTGAATTTATATGAACGGCCGAGCTATCGATCGGATACGACATCGAAGAGTCGAATGGTCGACTTTTTCCGTATCTCTCGTAGTTGCGCCGAGAGTTGCTGAGAACCCACGAAGACAGATGGCCGACACGTGGCGTCTGCGACGACAAGTCCCGGCCAATATCAGACTCCGACTCTCTTCGAGGCCATTTGCGATTTTACGTAGCTGCTTTTTCGCCCTACTTCCTATATCGTTGCATAATTTTATCAATTGCAAGCTTAATTTAGCATAGTATGTATAATTCAGTATGGTATAATTTATATGGTACAATCAAATGAAACATAGATAGACTTTTATGGAACAACGAGCTGTAGTCCTGTTTCAGTTGAACGTATTATAGTATAATTATACGTACCATATAATTCGAATATTTTAATAGAGTGCAAAATAACTTGTACATTGTAATTTTATTACAACACATTTTTCGTTCAGTATTATATTTATAGTTTTGTCATTAACTTCGCAATAATGAAATTTTATATAAATAGAAACATAAAATATTCCATATAGAAATTTTTCAAGATTTTCTTAGACACGACATAGATCTCGATTAGAATTTTCGAATAGATATATCGCATATTACGTTAACAATTAAAAATTCTATACATAAATCTTATATTTATTCGATATTTCTTTCTAAAATCGAATCCGATAAGAAATTCTATTTTTACATCGACCATTAAATTTTTTTCTCAATAGAACAAAAAAAAAAAATAAAAATAAATTATTTTCCTTATTCGTTATGCGACTTTTTCGCATTTATTATAAATTTTCGCCACAGATTGGATATAAAGCTTGTAAAGGGCGGCTACTTATCGTAAGATAAAAAATATTAATGTCTGTTTTTGTCATCTTAAAATCTGATTCTACTTCTATAAAGGATTCGGAATATTTAACTGATTTCTTTATTTGATTAATGCATTGCTTCAACAAAAATTAAATATCGACTATTGTTAATTAAGCTATTGTAAATTTTTATGTACAGGGTGTAACAGAGCGTTCGTATTTGCATAGTTTTTTGAGGAAACAAAGCGTTTTCGTGAAAAATGTTTCATGCAAAAGTTGTAGAGCTTTAAGTGGCGCATTATATAATAATATTAGTATGACCTTGAATAGCACCGTCAATAAAAATCACTTTAAATTTTTTAAACGAAACCCCCTATTTTTCATTACATATTCTTGTAACTTATCTCGAGAGCTTTCCAAAACACTATAATAAAGTATTTTTTTATCGTGTACTTTTTGAGTTATTTTATATTTTATATAATCTGACATATTTTGATATAAAAAATAAAATATTTCGTAAATTATTCAGTTTTCGATAATATTACGGTAATACTTTTATGTACAGAATAATGAGACAAATCAATTGGTATAAAAAATTAATTGTTTTTAAGAAAATTATTTACAATGTATTTTTTTAAACAATTATTTGTTTTTCTTTGCACTAATTGATTTGTCTCATTATTCTGTACATAAAGGTATTACGACAAGATTATCGAAAACTGAATAATTTACGAAATATTTTATTTTTTATATCCAAATGTGTCAGATTAAAATATAAAATAACTCAAAAAGTACTCAATGAAAAAATACTTTATTATAGTGTTTTGGAAAGCTCTCGAGGTAAGCTACAAGAATATGTCAAGAAAAATAGGGGGTTCTATTGAAAAAATTCAAAGTGATTTCTATATGACCTTGACGGTGCTATTCAAGGTCATACTAATATTATTATATAATACGTCACTTAGAGCTCTACAACTTTTGCATGAAACATTTTTCACGAAAATGCGTTGTTTCCTAAAAAAAAAAAAAAAAAACTGCTGATACGGGCGCTCTGTTACACCCTGTATACACAAAGCGTTTTAAATATTCTGCTTAATTGTAATTTTGAACGAAATGTATTTATATGTTATACATATATAGAATATTAGAAAAAAGCAAATGAAATTTATTTGATGTTTCTCGCTTATAATCGGTTTTTTAAAATATTACACATTATCACTTGTGATTGAATCTTTATAGATTTCTCGGAATATATGATTCTCTTGGGAAATCTAACTAGATTTTAATTAAATTCCAGAAATTTTTTTTACGCTTGATTTTTTCACGACTATCTAAATATTAAAATAATTAAGTATTAACAAATAATAAATATTTAGATAATAGAAAATTCTGCACTTTGATATTTAATAAAGATATGTATGTATATATAAACTTTCGAAAAATTCGTCAATCCTAATAAGCGGGATCAAGGGGCTCTCGTTTCAGGAACGCTTCTGATTATGCGGTTTCAGCATTGAACTGATGCCCCATCTTATTCGTGCTCGCTCACTTTCTGTTAAATATTTACATTGCTAATTTTAACCTTAATGTCACGTCGTCGCATTGTTGGAGCGAAGAAGAATTGTGTTAGCGCGAGAATCTTCTTCGGTTTCTTCGATACATATCTTCCAAGCGTATCGCGAATGAATCCGACGTCTCGGGCTCGACCGTCCCTCTTTTTACACATATTGAGGAAACGCATCGAAAACTGCTACATTCTAATTTCAACTTCAATTTTTTTTATCCGTACACGTTGCAAACCTTCAGGGTGAAGACTATCTTACGTATTCGGCGCAGTGTGTGATCGAATGTTAAATTCAGTCTCGAGCGAGTCCTCTGGTAAAAGGACGTGATGATCGCATCGCAGATCCGTTGAGGTCAAGGTGCTTGTTTTGTACTTTCAAATCGAGCACACGTCCTCTTTTTTTAGAACAGCGTGGAAACTGGAAGAAGCGACGACGACAATCCGTCGATGTAATCGCAGAACAAGCGATAAATCTTGTTACACTTCGTGAAATAAACTTCCTTTGTCGATGACGTCGTGATAAGGTGACTTTGACGTTTCCAAACGACTCGACAAGAAAAATAGAGATTGTTATCAATTCGCAAATTCCGTGAATGGATCTATTTCCTCTTATCGGTGTTTCGTCGTATCTTATCGAGATAAAGTTCTCAATCATATAAAGTTCTCTCGTGACTTATTATTATCGAATCGTGTAAAAATTATAAATAAATTATAAGCAAATATATCGTCACGAATATAACATGTGATGATAAGAAAAACAATTATTTTCTCTGTAAAATTCAATATAACATCTGTCTATTTATTATCAATTATCATAAAAAAAAAAAGATTTATACCCATTTACATTCGCGCGAATCGCAATTACGATAATTTTCATTTATGTAACGGAAATAACTGTGACACGCTTTGCCGTTTCTAACGAGAAAGGAGGAGAAAGGTTCACGTGTCAAAGAGAATAGCACTTCTGCGACCAACTAAACGCTAAACACCGAGCTGCACTTCGTGGAAGCTCGAGTGCTCATTGTTCTTTTCAGGCATCGCTTTACCGTTCAGCGACAAAAAGCCCTTTTTCGTTACATAGATTTTTATTCAACGCCGACCTTGCATAAATGTCGGGAGACGCGAGAACGTCATCGGGATTGAATAGGGCTCCCCGGTACCTGTTTCGTTTATCAATGCATCGAGATGCTATTCTCTTCTTTGAGCGCTCTTTCCATTTGGAGAAATTGGTTCAACTTAAGATTAATTCACATTGAAATACAATACATGTATTCTCGTGCTTGCTACGCATTTAAAAATCTTTGATCAAGTTTTGCTTACATTTTTTTTTTTTTAATCAAAATATAAATGTAAGAACACGATATTAGATACAGATATTAGATATTAGATATTATCGGTTAAGAAAATATATATGATATTCGAAATATACCGTATCGCGTCTGTGTCAAAGATTAAAAGATTCAAAGAAATTAGGCACAATTTTCAAAGTCTGGTTGAAAGCCTCTTACTAAACAAATATAGATGACGATTGTCATTCTGTTACCGCGAATTGTTAACCAGTTACAACTAGACCGACGCGGTTGAGCACATGTCACTCTTATCAAATACATAAATTTTAAATGCATACATATGTAAGAATTAATTCATACGCTTCTCTGATACGCAAATATTATTCTTCCCTTCTCCTCTTATACGAAACTTTCCTATTATTATTTATCGATTCTAATTAGACATAGATGACTTTTAAGAGATGAGAATCTTACCAAAATTTCTGTTAATTAGATAATTTTTATTAGCATAATATAAAAACAAGTAGAGTTGTGCAAATTAGAAACTCGCACATTGCTTCCTAATCATTTTATTTTACAAAGCTTAAGCTGCTTTAAGCATGCGGTTTTTTCAATTTTTGCTTCCTCATAGAGGAAGCTTTGTGAACGAAATAAAAAGATAAAGAAGCAGTATGCTATTTTCTAATTTACACACTTTTTTAATTTTTATATAATCATTATAGATTATACATGTAAAAAAATTTAATCCGATATCTCAAATTTTCCGAAAGTTACAGCGTGTACAGACATTTCTCAAAAAATTCAAAATTTTATAAAAAATGAACCCTTTCACCGATACTCACCAAATTCAGTACCGACCATCCTTTAATAATACTCTATTCGTGTAAAAAAAATTTAATCCGATATCCGAAATTTTCCGAAAGTTACAGCGTGTACAGACATTTCTCAAAAAATTCAAAATTTTATAAAAAATGAACCCTTTCACCGATACTCACCAAATTCTGTAGCAACCATCCTTTAATAATACTTTATCCATCTAAAAAAATTTAACCTGATATCTCAAAATTTGCGAAAGTTAGAATTTATATAGACATTTCTCAAGAAATTAAAAATTTTATAAAAAATTAACCTTCTCATCGATTCTCACCAAAATCCAATACCAACCATCTTTGAACGATACTCTATCCATGTAAAAGAAATTTAACCCGATATCTCAAAAATTGCGGAAGTTGGAGGTTGTAATACAATATATCGCGTACATACGCACATACATACATACATATATTTTTTAGGAATATGATTTCTCGACGTTTTGGAACATTCTAAACACATTGGGATAGAAAACTCGAAGAAAAATTTTGTCGCGAAAACAAAGCTTCCTCTATGAGGAAGCAAAATTTATCAAAATATAAAGTTTAAACATATAAAATTTATTTTCAGATACAGTTATGAATTTAATTAGATTGTATTAAATATCTTGATTGATATATAATAAATTTTAAGTAAACATTATTTTAAAAACAAGAGATACACAAATATAATGCAGTAAGTAAAATTCTTTGTCCAAAATTTGTCTTTGTTGGAATTATTCGAATAGGCGCATAGGCTAAAATGAAATCAGAGTAATAACGCAAGATTAAGATCAGATGTGTTCTTTCTCAAAGAGAATCATATGAAGCTTTCGTTGACACATTTTCGCACATGTCTAAGATAAGTGACTCTATTTTTAGATTGTGTCCTGTGCGCGCGTTTCATATATCGAGGGAACAAACATTTTTTACAATTAAAATTATGAAATGATTCAAACATTAAAAACGAATTTCGCGTAAACGGTATATTTTAAAGATAGATCAACTATGTATTCGTGCATTATTTCTTAATTATATATGGAATATATCACCCCCATTAAGTTAGCCCCTCCATCAGCGCTAAATAAGTTTTAACTTAGATCAAAATTAGATACTAATTAGGTGCTAATTAGGTGCCAAAGTTCAAAATTTGGCGCTCGAACCGTTTGGCAGGACTTCGAACTTAAACGTCGGTGGCGTTCACGGCTGTACAAGAGGAAAGTGGTATAAAACAATTTTATTTCGGATATATCTTAACGGTTTCTGAGAGCACTTAATTAGCACTTAATTATTATGTATTTGTTTTTTAAATAATTATTTTATTTATATGTTTTTTTGTATGGGGGGGGGCAGCTTAATGTTAAGTCAGCCTCCCCCAGTATAAATCTAATTTCCTGCCAAAAACGGTTCGAGCACTAAATTTTGGACTTTGGCACCTAATTAACACCTAATTTTAATCTAAGTTAAAACTTATTTAGCGCTGATGGGGGGGAGGGGCTCACTTAATGGAGGTGAATATATCGATTAAAATTGAATTGGATTTCATAGATAGTTTTTGCATCTATCGAAAACAGTGATCTCATTTTTTAAAAAATTTGAAAAAATGGATTTTTTCTCAAAAACTAATAATTAGATTTAAATTTCTTTCTTTCTTCAGCCACAAGTTGCATTTTACTTTCCATCTTCTATGATACTTTTAACCGCGGCTTCGTCTGGTTATTTATATCACTGTAGAGATATTAACAATTAAATATATTGCACATGGAAGAAGGGAAGTAAGCCCTAGGGAATTCCAAATAGATGTTTCTTGTCCGTGACAGATCGACGGGATTCTTCATCCCTTAGCTTCGCGAACAAGCTACGAGATCGAAGGGAACGAGAGAGAAGGAGAGAGAAAAAGAAACTGTTTCAAGACGACCCTGCTATTCTCGTTCGTCGTATAGGTCGGATTTACAGGAAGGGAGAGAGAGTGCACGGTTTCACGAAGAATTCAATTCGACACGATCGCGGAAGCCCTTGACGCGCGCGCCCCCAAACCCACGGACGGGGCTAACACCGTGCATGAGGATCCACGTGCGCGGAGAGAAACCACCCCGGGGATCTGTTCATGAAAATAGGGAGAGTCGGTTTCACCGCGACGCGACGGACCCTTCCCTCTCTCTTTTCTATTTCTAGTTCTTCTCATGTCCCACGAGACGTTCTTCCCCGCATGAGGCGAGCGCCTTTCGTGCGCGATACATGCCGCGGAAATAGGAGCTCGTCGACGATTTCCGAAAACACTCCTTTTTTTCCTTTTTTTTTTCCCCATGCAATCTCGCGTGCCGCCGCTACGCAGGTTTACCTCTTCGCAGTCGATACATGCTCGGATTTGTCGAGAGGTTCGTCGAGAAGCTTTCCCTCACGGCGCATTGCGATCGAAATGTCTAAAGTCCACCTTCGGATTTTCGTTCGCGCAATCGATATATTCCCCTTCGTTCAAAATATATATTTTCATGTATACGTACGCTGCGCTTTAAATCAACATTTTACGCGCATCAAAATTACACACATTGTAGCGGAAGGATCGTTGAAAAATATTAATTCGCAATGCGATAAGGGCGCGGCATCCGTTTAACCCGGCGGTTATTCAATTTCGGCGGACTGACTTTTAACTAACAATAAGCTGAAGCTACGGGATAATCCGCAATAACCATGCGCTTAAGGTTGATACGCGCGATACCCTAATGTACACACTCTGATATTCTCGCTCGTTGAATTACAATGGTTAACGTAGGATATACCTAAATATATATTCTCTCCCTCTTTAAATATTCTCCTCTCCGCTATTTAGTACCATGAAACGCTCATCCGCGCGAACGAACATATTTCAAGGGAAGAAACCGGCAGGAGGGAGGAGGGGGGGGCGAAGAGAGGACGGGGGAGGGTTTTAAGCGAAGCGGGAATAAAATTTCGTATACGAAGCGCGAAAGGCGGGGGGGAGGGGGGGAGGGGGGGGTAAGAGAGGGGGCATAGCTCTCTGCTAGCTTGATAAACGCGTGCGAAGAATAGCGGATACGCATACTACTTTTTTCCGCATACTTATCCACGGGGAGGAGGGAGGGGGGAGGGGGACGGCTTAATTATAATCGTGAAACTCGGATGGTTTCTCGCGGCGCATTCGTCATCCCGGGGCTTTATCCTCCGCGAGAGTTTTACGCACGAAGGAGGAATACGTAGAAACTTTCAAATGCGTTCTCTCCCCTCCCTCCCCCTCCTCCACCCCTCCCCCTCCCCACCGCTCCGCTCCGTTGCCAACTTTCTCTGTCTTCTCAACTTGCTTTTTCGCTTCGCGAAGGTGCTCTACCAACTTCAATCCTAAGTCTAGGAGGTGACAGAGGGTCTGAAAGGTCGCGAGGTGACTTCGAAAGTGGGTAATAAAAGTTGTGGAAGAGGCTGCTGTGCGAGAAAAAGAGGTGATCTCGGAAGAAGGGGTGGTTGCACGCTGGTGAAGGAAAGAGGGAAAGGCAAGGGGTGGGGAGGGGGTTGGTTAGAGAGACGAAGAGCTTGAGGCGACATCGTTGTGTACATATAACGACGATAAATCATACATAACGCGGTTTTGTTTTCTTTCGAACTCTTTCGCGATTCTTCGATCCCCCGCGCAGCTTTGCCCACACGAAGCAGATTTATATTTTTCAAAAAAATAAACGTATACATATCGTCGAATGTAAAAGCGTAAGAGACGCGCGTACGATTTTTATTGACGAATCCCGTCTCTCTTATATATATATACTAGTGTCTGCATATTTTAATATCTCGGATACTTTTATATTCTCGCCTACTACATAAAAAAAAAAAAAAAAAAAAAAAATGACATTAGCGATACTGTACATCTCTTTACACGTCTATTATTGCGTGTAATAACGATATTATTACAATGACGCTAAGTTTATCTAGCACGTTGGCGTTCCGCGTAATAAATTTTCTCCCTATCTTTGGTATAATAACCGTCTCGACGTATTTAATGAATAAAATAAACGTCTATGTTGTTGACTCGGTGTCCCAAAAGAAATCGAGCGTTTCAACTTGGACGAGAACTTTCTGGTACTCGTACTTTAAGTCTACTTTAAATCTCTCGATCTAAATAAAGACTACAGGCGAATACGCACACGCGCGCGCGCGCGCGCACACACACACATATATATATACTCTGTGTTATGCTACACGCGGCGTTAAGTATTCATTTATGCCCCTCTTATGCGCGACTTACCGGTTTACGAGGGTCGGAATGCAAAGTACTCAACCAACTTCTTCGACCGTCTGTCATGTTCTCTCCTACGTTTTTATAACGCGGCTAAAGGCGAGGAGTCTCATCGGCGACGAGCGACGGAACGATAAGTAATCTCGTGCTGTTAATATGCCAAGTACCGCTAATTCAAATTATCGTAACGTGACTTGAGCCTGCGGTAAATTCCACATTCGGGTATTCTTACAGGTATATATGTACAGTGTGTCCCAAAATTATACTGCGAATGTCCTTTTTATGACAGATTCTTCAGCCAATTTGGAAACGATTTTTTCTCAGAGAAAATGTCCAAAGGACATTCAATGGTCTTGGAACACCTTATACAGGGTGTCCTCAATTTAAACGACAAAAGTTTAAAAGTGTGTAGGGGATCGAAAAACTAAGACAAGAAGTCCCTTAGAAGTTTGCTCGTTTTTGCTCCATTTTAGAGAAAATCGCAAAAATTCAATCTCTCATTGTCAATTACTCTCTTGAGTTGATTGGCACCGAATAAACTTTCTGCTTCAAGGTTCCTTACATGTGTAAACATTTGATGTTATCCTTTACGACGCCAATCAATTCGAGAGAGCGATTAAGAGACCGAATCATAGATGCAGTGCAGCAAATATCACTAGAACAATGTCTAGTTGCAATTAATGAGGTCAGTGCTAGATGTAATGCTTGCATTGCTGCAAGAGGGCAACATTTTGAACAATATCTGCATTAAATAGATGATAACATAAATAAAATGTAAATAAATAAGTAAAAAAACGAAAACTCGTTTTGTTTCTTTCCTTGTGATTTTCTCCAAAATGGAGCAAAAACGAGCAAACCTCTAAAGGACTTTCTGTCTTAACTTCTCGATCCCCTACACGCTCCTGAAATTTTGCCATTTAAATTGGGGACACCCTGTATATCTAGCCTGACCGCAAAATGGGAATAACAAAACTCGTCGTTAAAATCTAAAGGTCGAAAAACATCTTCAGTGTACAAAGTTCAAAATATATAATTTTCAAGATCATTTCTTATTGTTCCACAGTTTTGTTCCTTCGTAAGTCTCCTTATTGCCTCTTTGTAGCGATTGCTACATGACAATCTTACATTTTACATAATATGATACAAGTGTACCTTCTATCAGACAAATCCCGAATTTGTCTCCCGAATTGTTTGTAATATTGTCTTTTGTGCATGGCACAAGTACGACGGGACGCAAAGTTTCGGTGCGCAAACACTCCGGAAGGCACCGCGACAAGTTCGCGACGGTTCGGAACGTTCAATTCACGACGCGACGTGCTTTACGAGATGCTGTACGTTTTCATAAACGGTACAGACGACGATATAATTCTCGCGTCCGTTCCCGAGGGAGTCGAGAGTGGAGAGAGACCCCGCGTGCTGGATATCGACCGGGACTCCGCCCTGTTCCCCGTTCCCCGCGCGTACCTTTCCTCCTCAACCGATGTTCCGTTTGCGAAAAACATCCCGCAGGCGACATTCGCACGATTTTCGATCTCGTAGTTTACTTAAATAAATGACATTTATAGTTTGTCTCTTTTCTCCGATGACGATCATCAGCGGTCATCCTCGATAGAGTCCGATATTGACAGGTGTCTCGTACATTTTAAATTAATACAACCCATTGTAGAAGAAAACTCGTCGTTGAGAGAGATATAAATATAATCTATTTAGATATAATCTAGATCTAAATCTAGATATAAACATAATTTAATAGACATTTAAATGCCTGGCAGTATGTATGGTACATATTATATTTATTATTAAACGTTGATGTAATGCCCTTTGGCATTACGGGACTCGCGGGTATATTTGTCGGAGATAATGTCACAGTCTGAAATAAAAATTCAAGCGATACTGCATATCGGTGTTATTTTTACAATCTCTCGAGAAATCGGTACGTAATTATTGGGCTCTTCTTGTTCACACATTTCAAACTCGTTCGCCTATTTCGGAATAAAATATGCGACGCGATAGACGCGTTTTTTCAAGATATTCCAGTCGCGGCTGCTCTTTGACATACGATCGGTGTGACGTCGCACGTTGTGCAGTTTCGAGATTCCCTTCGGAAAAATCTCTGAAAAATATCAATGCTTCTCGGACGTCGTATATATACCCCGGGGAAATTACAAAAATGCAACAAACGGAGACTCACGTTCTGATAAGATTCGTCATTTTCCGCTTCTCATATTCCGCAGACATTTGCATATGGTTATCCGCTATAAAAAAAAAAAAATTGTATAAAAAGATTATATTTTTTTATCACGCGAATATGAAATCTCAAAGTAATAAGTATCTCTTGCTTTTTGATATTTAAATTAACAAGTTGAAATTGATTACGAAATGATGGTGTCTCGTTGTAAAAAATGCAATTATTTCCATTAGGAAGGAGAGATATCTAGACAAAAAGATCAACAGGTTTAGCCCGGGATCATACCTTAAATGTACGCCACGTCGCTACCAAACAATTCCATTAGGAAGGAAGATGCGGTAACGAATACTTCAATCGAGAAAATTATCTCGAATCGAATCTCTGGAACAATTTCGAGGATTTTAAACGTAGGCCGATTTCCCGATCAATATTTCGTTATAATTTTTTAAATTGCGGAAAAATTATCGAAACTACCCATACAGCACCGCAAGATTGCAATAACATTGCAGCAACATTTTTCTGCAAGATTGCAATATTGCAGAAACATTGCGAAATGTTGCTGCAACGTTGTTATGATATTGCAGCAACAGTAAAATGTCCGCCTACAGAAATATTGCAATATAATATTGCAGCAACATAGCAATATAATATATATGCAATAATGCTTTATGTATATTTATCGACATAATATCCTTAACATATGAAAAAAATAATAAGAAATTAGGCCTATAAGAGTCAGGAGTCTAGCGTGTATATAGTTTTTCTGTATTATAATAATAACGAAATTATAAAATGTAAATTTTTCAGTACACATTCGACTTCCTTCAGTGACAGAGAATATCTAAGAGAAATAAGAAAAAACTCAATTTGCAATTGCGTAAATTCACAATTTCTTTGTATCCGAAATATTCAGATATCCGGATGCAAAGAGATTGTGGTGAATTTACGCATACAACGAGTTTTTTCTCATCTCTCTTGTCTTTATATAACCTCAAAATTTATTTATTAAGATCCGAAGTATCTTACATATTAGAAAATTATTATCAAATTTTTGATTTTATATAAGAATGGAAACTATTAAAAGAATTCTTAGTCCAATGTCTGAGCCCCTGTATTAGGGTCACATCATACGACTTGAACTAACAAAAATAGTTATTGTATCTTTTTAATCTTACTTGCCGCTCTTTGTAAACTTTATATAATCATCGTGACTAAAAATTAAATGCGGAATAGATAGAACAACATGCGCTGCATAGTGGTAAACGAATGAACTAGCGATTATTGAATACTTCTTTTGTAATATTTTCGGAATGTTGCTGTAACATTGCTAAAGTTATATTGTAAAATAATGTCTTTGCAATATTTCTGCAACATTAAACTGCAATATGCAATATTACAATGTTGCAGCAATGTTGTTGCAAGCTTCAGTGCTGTATGGGTATGCTCTCGCTAAATGCAGCGTAATTGCATTTAAACTCATTTTAGTTGCATATAATGAAAACCATAATGTATATCAAAAAAATTAAGATTAAGCGTTTTAAAAATATATAAATAAATGTATCATTTTTAAAGAGTATATTATATATATATATATATATTTTTTTTTTTTTCTCTAATACTGTGCAAGCTGTAAGAATTTATTTTACACGCTTAATCTTTCTCTCCATCTCTCTCTTTCTTTCCTCGCGTTTTGTGAATTTTTTCGTGTTCAAGTATAATTGTACATATGCAGATATTGACTTTATATCTTTTTAGATTGTATATTTATAGATTTGCTTGTATCGATTTGTAAGTTATTCAGACTTTTTCCATTGCTTGAATTATATTCGAAGCTATTTATGTGCTGTTTTCTCACCGATCTATGTTCGTCGAAAAAGGAGATTGAAATGGAAGAGAGACTGCATTTTCCGACGAGAGAAAAAGTAATTTGCCTTATAAAAGACGGCTTAAATAAATCGATACACGCGTTTCCGTCTGGGGCTGCATGGAAATTCTGAAAGTGTCAGTGATCGAGTAGCAGCGTCGATCCAGGCCGAAGAGAGAAAGAGGAGAGAGGTTGAAGGTGCAAGCGGGGGAGGATGAAGACGAATGGAAGGGAGGCGAAGGTGGTTGTTGAGGCAGGAAGATCGAAGGAGAATGAAAGGGGGCGACGAAGGGAAAAGACGAAGTTGGTGCTGGCGCGGGTAAAGGGAGACAAGGAGAACACTTTGCGCGAGGGTGGGTCAGATTGAATCGCGAGAGGGTAGAATATAGTTGGAGGGTCTTGTGTGCATGTTGTCTCGCTGATCGATAAGCTAACCTATTGACCCAGTGGCACAACGCGCGTGCGCCAACTCGGCGCCCGTAGGCGTCACGGATACAATCCCGTGACGTCACGGGACTCTCCTCGTCGCAATATCGATTGAAAAATCCGGGAAATGTCCCAGGACGTCGACGCGCGCTTCGTTCTAGGATTCTGGGCCGAGATCCGGGCGACAACGCCGGGAGTGAAAGAGAGAGAGAGAGAGAGAGAAAGAGAGGGAGAGGAAGAGACAGAGAGAGAGAGAGAGATTTCGGGCCTCGACCGCGTAAATGTCAAGGGGTGTTTTCGCTGCGCGCGTCTTTCTCTGGATATAGAATGTGTGTTTCTTCCTAGGAAAGATTGGTTGGTGTAAATTTTATTGTATTTATGTACGTTGCAATAATTTACGATCTTTATTTATATTTTTCTCACAGGGACAAAAAATAAATTCACGAATCAAAAACGCGATCAAAGATCAGTATTGGTGTGTATTTGACGGCAATGTATTTTTACGAGCAAGTTTTCAATTGAAAAGCGACACCAGGATATATATATGGAATATTGAAAATATCATCACGCACTCTTTTTTCTGATTGATAAACTTTGCGTTAATTGTGCGATAAATGGCCTTAAGCTGATATGTGTGATCCTGTTTTATTTGGTTTTAACGCAATCCGCCTTTATTTACTCAGAAATATCTGTGCAGTATTTCCCGATATATTGCAATACTTTCAGAGTTTCATGCATTTGCACTGTTTCCACAACAATACGCGATTTGTTTGCGTCAACATCAAATTCGTTCCTGCAAAGCGATAATGTTGCGGAGATAGCGTTGCAGGGATATAACTTTGCAAATATCCTATTGCAGAAAGATCTTCGAGAGAGTTATTTAAAAGTTTTTTTTTTTTTTTTTTTTCGATGTTTCAGATAATAGCATTATTGCTCCACAATGTATTCGTGAAGTGACTGTATTTTATTTAATTTACGCATCATTTAAATTAGTTATATACCTATATAAGATCACTGACAAGTTTATCAAGAGCATATAGTATAAAGAATACTCTTTGTATCGTCAATCTTGCAAATTTTTCCGAGGTACATCCGCATAAAATTTTATTGTTGAACCGTTTGAAAGATGTTGACACAATTTCGTTAAAATTGAGTCATTGCTCCGCTAACGATCGATTTTAAAGACGATGTAAATAAACGGCAGAGACTTTACGTCCAGTTGCATTTATTGTTAGTTACGGAGGCGGGTGTATTTGAAAATGACTAAAATATTAAGCTCCTTTTTATTTTTTAAGAAGAAAAACATACATATAAATATGTATGATTTTCTAAATATTTTGAGCTCTCTTTATATAAATGGTTTTTGAATGTATATTTAAATGCTTAAAAAAAAAAAAATTTAACATATAATAATAGCATTATAAAATCTTTGAAAAGCTTTCCCATTAAAATCATATTTTTTTATCTTTATGTATCTTTCTCTTGAAAATCACTAATCTGATGGTTATTCTTTTTTAAATTTCTATTCAGAAATAAATAAACATTAATTTAATCATTTGGTTTTAAAGAAATTGCAAATTGATCGAAAGTTACAAACAATTGTCGGAAAAATTGACTTTATTCGAACAAGAACGGATTTTCTTTAAATAAAATTTAGAAAGAGAGCTTTCTCAATAAAAAAGCATTGAGATCCAATTGTTGTCAAACGTATGAGAGAGAAAAATAATTATTCGGATGTGTTATATTCAGCGATGAGGGAAAGAAATACAAAAATGTTCAAGAACCATGTTAAGAAATTGTTAAAATTTTCCTGAATGCTAAATTATGACAAGAGTCCGAGAAAAAATCATTAACAAAAAATCTTCCCCCCCCCCGCCCCATTAACTTCACAGATTGATACGAGCCACGCATAAATATTTTATTTATCCGTTCATTTATCATTAATTTCTCAATCAGTATAATGCATAAGAGATCGTACATATGTATTTAAACATATATAAATATATATTTAATCTATTTTAAATTTATAGACGAGTGTTTACACGACCAAACTGGCAATTTATTGTTTGATTGTTACATCGCAACGTTTCGACCATATGGTTTTGGTCCTTATCAAGTGAACTAAAATTACAATATTATAAATAATGATAATCGCGTTACAGAAATGAAATAAACGAAATTATGTACCTGCGTTATAGTTAAAAAGTTGAAAGAGAAAAATCGATAGACTAAACGACCTTTATTAATTTATCGTATATGTTATTTAAATTCTCTGTGTCCTTTTGAGGGTTAATAATATTGTCATATTTTTTTTAATAAAGAACATTTCTCAGTCATTTCTCTCTTTCTTACATGTTTTTCGGTATGCAGAATATCAGGCGTTGACTCGAAGTCATGATCGAATTCTAATTTGTGTTTGCTAATTACGGAAAGATTACTTGCGTGCGATTTTATGTTATTAAAATGTTCCTTGACGCGGATGCTTAAATGTCTTTTCGTTTGGCCAATATATGAAACGCTACAGTTCTTGCAATTTATTTTATAAATCACTCCCGTTCTATTACTAACAGGCAATCTATGTTTACCACGTTTAATCAATGAGTTTAATTTTTCAAGTATATTGTAGACAACCGTAAAACCCATATTTTTAAAAAACCGACTGATAATGTCACTCAAACCTTCAACAAATGGTAATGCAATGTAGGAGGGTTTGTCTACATTATTTTCCTCGGTACTCGGAATAATATTACCACGTTGTTTCAAAAAATTAAGTCTCTTATAAATATAACGCTTTATAACGTATCTCGGAAAACGATTATTGAGTAAAATCCGTTTCACCACTCATCAATATTTTTATCACGAAACTGATCGTCGGATAGTAAAATAACAATCAGACAATAAATTGCCAGTTTGGTCGTGTAAACACTCGTCTATTAATTTATCTACTGGCGACATCTGGAAATTAAATATTTTATATTTTAAATTTATTTGTCACAACGAATTTCTCTCAATCAATGAAATATTCGAATTGTACAAATTTAGATAAATAAAATGATGTTACGATTTATTCTCGTTAACGCGTAAATATTTGATTAGAATTCGAATGATTTCTTTACTTCTCACATATAAGTACGGAGAAGTCGAATTATTCTGGTTATTTGTAATGAACAGTATCAACGAAGAGCCATTTCTACCATATCGGTTACTATAATTCCGAATAATTGGCCAAATAATTTTATTACGAACATAAAAGCCAATAAATTAGCTTATAAGAGAATTAAAGAGACAGAGAGAGTGAGAGACAGAGAGAGATTTATATAATATATTGACAGGAAAAGAGGAAATTCATTTTCTATTAATATTTTACATTCGAAAATTGACCAAAGAACATGTTGTTTATATATCTATCTTGAGATTTCAACGGGTTTCTCGAAAAAAGATTTCCGATAATGTTCTGCCACTTGGCTAGCGTAACTCCGACTTTCGACCGGAAATAAGAGTCGTCGCACAGCCATTGTTCGCGCACTTATAGCTTTATTTAGACCAGAATAATGGACGCGAGAGTACCTCCGGTCAAGTTGGCATAAACAGATAACTGTTAAGGTTATCGTATTGTGTACGGGAAAAAAATAGTTACTTTCAATCTGGAATATATTAGACGGATGTCCGCTGACTTGATTCGCGCTAACGATTTATTAAAAAAAAAAAAAAAAAAAAAAAATCGTTTTGGCGAACGTATCCGTCTGTATGTTCGGCACCTTAATAGTTTGTCGGTTAACCTGATCCATTATCTGTTGGCGTAGTTTCACGGTCGGCGGTAGTATTTTATGACAGTAAATGACAGTAAAGCCACACGATATTCCGATCCTTATCGACGTAGCGCGATCAATAACGTGATTTGATTTGATAGCCGTGTTTCGTGGTCAGAGAGAAAGGGAGAGAAAGAAAAAGATTGACGGGGACGAATCTAATGAAAAACCAATCTTATTGTACGAGCGATATTTTGCTAATTATGTAATGTAATATCGTTTTCTCGAGCCAAGTCAGATGACAATGATAGTTCAAAATAAACTTTTAATTAAAGACTTCTTTTTCAGGAATTATTCTTATTTATTATAGTAAAAGATACACGTGTTAATATCTTATAATCAATTGATCAATACTATTGTACATGCAATAGTAAATAATATATATTTATAAAATATAAATTATATAAATATAAAAAGTAAAAAAACAAAAAAAGAAAATAATGATAGGATTTATAAAAAGAAGGTCATGTGTTATATTATATCGAAATTAAGCATTTTCCTTTCCAGATTAGATAAACGATATTTCTCGAGTCCCCTACTGGCAATAATCGGGCGTCAAGTATGCACCACTAAATTGCGCTTCCTCGTATCAAATATTCATACGCGGATCATATTTTGGGTAAACCCCCAAATGCGTCGGTGGCGCGCCAAGGGAAAGACGACGGCGCGCGCGCGCGCGCGCTTAGAAGATTAATTCAATTAAACGGTAATGAAAATGCACGTCGAGGGAGGGAAGGGGGAAAGCGGGGATAACCGCCGGACCGGCAATTTTGCATGCGCCCGTACGTGCCGCGGGAATCCACGCGCGCTCCGTAATAATTATTATAACGCCGTATACGGATCGGGATTGCAGTGTTCGGGAAGAGGCCGTGTGTTCGGGTAATTGTACGTGCTTTAATGGCGCATATATGCGCATTTGCCGCGTCGATATACCGCTCACGCGGTATTTTGCCATAAAGACATTGCGACACGCCTGCCGATACAGCCGGTGAAATTGTTCTCACACATGCTGGACGCGTTCGCCGGCTCGCAAGAGATGAACAAGACAGGAACGAGAACCACGGGAATCGGATTATTCGGAGATAAAAAGATAGAACAATATATTTATATTGTTTCAATTTGAAGATCATCTTTTTTAAGTATGCAAGTATTTATGTAAAAGCAGGGTTGGGAACGTTACTCTATAAAGGTAACGCGTTACCGTTACCGTTATTTTTTGTAAAAAATAACTCGTTACCGTTACTCGTTACTGATTTTAAAAAGTAACGCGTTACCGTTACCGTTACTTGCAAAGTAACGATTCGTTACTTTTTCGTTATGTTTTTGTCTTTTGTAATGCTATAATAAGCTATTAGATTATAAAATTATTTAATAATTAATATTAAATGTAATAATCTATATCGCAATTAAAAATTCTAAATTAGTCTTTATATAGCATGCGTTTTTTATATTAAACTTATTTAATGCTTCTAATTTTTTATGTTAATATCTTTACTTTTTAATGCACTTATCTTTATAGGAATTTAAATTGTAATTTACAAATTTCAATTTTGTCGAAAATTTTTATCAAACATTGTTTTTAAATATTGATAAGAGAAATATTGATATTATTAAGAGTGTATTCCAATATTCACTATCAGTGTTGTAAAATCTATAATTTACATTACTATAGATTTTCAGTACTGGCAGTGACTATCAGAATGCAGCCTATGATAGAAGGCTACAAAATATTTTTCCAAAAAATACATCTACCGAATAGATATAAGATAACAAAGAACCAAAAGATAACGATAAAAGTAAGGGCTAATTCGTTACCGTTACTTTTTGTAAAAAGTAACTCGTTACCGTTACTCGTTACTGATTTTAAAAAGTAACGCGTTACCGTTACCGTTACTTGCAAAGTAACGATTCGTTACTTTTTCGTTATGTTTTTGTCTTTTGTAATGCTATAATAAGCTATTAGATTATAAAATTATTTAATAATTAATATTAAATGTAATAATCTATATCGCAATTAAAAATTCTAAATTAGTCTTTATATAGCATGCGTTTTTTATATTAAACTTATTTAATGCTTCTAATTTTTTATGTTAATATCTTTACTTTTTAATGCACTTATCTTTATAGGAATTTAAATTGTAATTTACAAATTTCAATTTTGTCAAAAATTTTTATCAAACATTGTTTTTAAATATTGATAAGAGAAATATTGATATTATTAAGAGTGTATTCCAATATTCACTATCAGTGTTGTAAAATCTATAATTTACGTTACTATAGATTTTCAGTACTGGCAGTGACTATCAGAATGCAGCCTATGATAGAAGGCTACAAAATATTTTTCCAAAAAATACATATACCGAATAGATATAAGATAACAAAGAACCAAAAGATAACGATAAAAGTAAGGGCTAATTCGTTACCGTTACTTTTTGTAAAAAGTAACTCGTTACCGTTACTCGTTACTGATTTTAAAAAGTAACGCGTTACCGTTACCGTTACTTGCAAAGTAACGATTCGTTACTTTTTCGTTATGTTTTTGTCTTTTGTAATGCTATAAAAAGCTATTAGATTATAAAATTATTTAATAATTAATATTAAATGTAATAATCTATATCGCAATTAAAAATTCTAAATTAGTCTTTATATAGCATGCGTTTTTTATATTAAACTTATTTAATGCTTCTAATTTTTTATGTTAATATCTTTAATTTTTAATGCACTTATCTTTATAGGAATTTAAATTGTAATTTACAAATTTCAATTTTGTCAAAAATTTTTATCAAACATTGTTTTTAAATATTGATAAGAGAAATATTGATATTATTAAGAGTGTATTCCAATATTCACTATCAGTGTTGTAAAATCTATAATTTACATTACTATAGATTTTCAGTACTGGCAGTGACTATCAGAATGCAGCCTATGATAGAAGGCTACAAAATATTTTTCCAAAAAATACATATACCGAATAGATATAAGATAACAAAGAACCAAAAGATAACGATAAAAGTAAGGGCTAATTCGTTACCGTTACTTTTTGTAAAAAGTAACTCGTTACCGTTACTCGTTACTGATTTTAAAAAGTGACGCGTTACCGTTACCGTTACTTGCAAAGTAACGATTCGTTACTTTTTCGTTATGTTTTTGTCTTTTGTAATGCTATAAAAAGCTATTAGATTATAAAATTATTTAATAATTAATATTAAATGTAATAATCTATATCGCAATTAAAAATTCTAAATTAGTCTTTATATAGCATGCGTTTTTTATATTAAACTTATTTAATGCTTCTAATTTTTTATGTTAATATCTTTAATTTTTAATGCACTTATCTTTATAGGAATTTAAATTGTAATTTACAAATTTCAATTTTGTCAAAAATTTTTATCAAACATTGTTTTTAAATATTGATAAGAGAAATATTGATATTATTAAGAGTGTATTCCAATATTCACTATCAGTGTTGTAAAATCTATAATTTACATTACTATAGATTTTCAGTACTGGCAGTGACTATCAGAATGCAGCCTATGATAGAAGGCTACAAAATATTTTTCCAAAAAATACATATACCGAATAGATATAAGATAACAAAGAACCAAAAGATAACGATAAAAGTAAGGGCTAATTCGTTACCGTTACTTTTTGTAAAAAGTAACTCGTTACCGTTACTCGTTACTGATTTTAAAAAGTGACGCGTTACCGTTACCGTTACTTGCAAAGTAACGATTCGTTACTTTTTCGTTATGTTTTTGTCTTTTGTAATGCTATAAAAAGCTATTAGATTATAAAATTATTTAATAATTAATATTAAATGTAATAATCTATATCGCAATTAAAAATTCTAAATTAGTCTTTATATAGCATGCGTTTTTTATATTAAACTTATTTAATGCTTCTAATTTTTTATGTTAATATCTTTAATTTTTAATGCACTTATCTTTATAGGAATTTAAATTGTAATTTACAAATTTCAATTTTGTCAAAAATTTTTATCAAACATTGTTTTTAAATATTGATAAGAGAAATATTGATATTATTAAGAGTGTATTCCAATATTCACTATCAGTGTTGTAAAATCTATAATTTACATTACTATAGATTTTCAGTACTGGCAGTGACTATCAGAATGCAGCCTATGATAGAAGGCTACAAAATATTTTTCCAAAAAATACATATACCGAATAGATATAAGATAACAAAGAACCAAAAGATAACGATAAAAGTAAGGGCTAATTCGTTACCGTTACTTTTTGTAAAAAGTAACTCGTTACCGTTACTCGTTACTGATTTTAAAAAGTTAACGCGTTACCGTTACCGTTACTTGGAAAGTAACGATTCGTTACTTTTTCGTTATGTTTTTGTCTTTTGTAATGCTATAAAAAGCTATTAGATTATAAAATTATTTAATAATCAATATTAAATGTAATAATCTATGTTACAATTAAAAACTCTAAATAAGTCTCTGTATAGCAAGCGTTTCTTATATTAAACTTATTTAATGATTCTAATTTTTTATGTTAATATCTTTACTTTTTAATGCACTTATCTTTATAGGAATTTAAATTGTAATTTACAAATTTCAATTTTGTCAAAAATTTTTATCAAACATTGTTTTTAAATATTGATAAGAGAAATATTGATATTATTAAGAGTGTATTCCAATATTCACTACCAGTGTTGTAAAATAATTTACATTACAATTTATTTTGTAATATAATGTACGTTACTATAGATTTTCAGTACTGGCAGTGACTATTAGAATTCAGCCTATGATAGAAGGCTACAAAATATTTTTCAAAAAATACATCTACCGAATAGATATAAGATAACAAAGAACCAAAAGATAACGATAAAAGTAAGGGCTAATTCGTTACCGTTACCGTAAAAATGTAACGACGTTACCGTTACCGTTACAAACGGAAAAAAGTAACGATCGTTACCGAAAAAAAGTAACTGTAACGGTAACGACGTTACGAGGTAACGCGTCACTTCCCAACCCTGTGTAAAAGTAAAAAATTGGCACAAGTATTAGATAAAAAATTTGCAGGGAAAAAAATAACGGGAAAAAGATAAATTCTATTATTTTCAAGGCTTTTTACAACGAGCGTTAGTTTTCTTTCCATTGAAAAATAATTACGCCGTCTCACATTTATTCAACGATTATTCTGCTCGATATCAATTCGATCTATTCTTATGGTGAATTTAATTACGGACGCAATACAGTTCTTCTGACGAGCGAGATTACGCAATTTCGCGGCTTTCAGGGAAAAGCGCGGAGAAAGATTAATATCGATTATTTTAATGTTCATCGACTTTTCATCACGATTCTTGAAAAATCACGATACCATACCATCTCGGCGAAAAAATTAGCTTATCGATCAGCCATTCGCTGAATCATTATCGGCGTGAATGTTTCCGACGCGCGTATTTTCGGTATACACCGAAAAGGCAAGGGCGCCGTGCCGAATCGCTATTGGCTTCGTCGATCAGCTGCGCTTCGTGTATGAAATCGAGTTAAGAAGGATCGCCCCAAGAGCTTTCGGGGATCGCTGCCAAAGCGCATAACGAGAACGGATAATCCAACGCGACACAACGTCGTTATAATTGTCTCTCTGAAAAAGTTAACAGTTATTCCTCGTATTTTTAACGGGATAAAAGCGCGACAATGTCTGCGAGAGCAGACCCATCGAACTACGTGCACGCGGAAAATTTCAACAGCTTCTCGAGCGTACTACTAGGCCATCGCTCGAAGTGAACACACGTGCTCGATGTGTACCGCGTCCATGTATTTACCGGGGCACCGATGGTGCCAACCGTTACGCAATTAGCGAGCGCATACGCAGATTGCGGCAGCACCGAACGGTCGGTCGGCATCAAGTCCCAACTGTTCTTCGCGATCCCGACAATGTTCTAGTTTACGACTCGAGCATGGGCAGAAACAACCATAGCTATACATCAAATAATGCCATACGTACGATTGATTCGTGATTTCCATATGAATCCTATACATGTGTCATCATGATGATTAATTCCATAGAATCATTAGCGTTCTCTTCGCGTGATTAAAAATTTTAAGACATACAAGTGATGTTTCTCGCATTGACGTTTTGTGAATGTACATCTACTTAATAGAGCATTCAGTTATTTTCAATATAAAATGTAAATTTAAATAAAAATAAAAATTAATATAACAAGTAGAGTTGTGCAAATTAGAAACTTGCACATTGCTTCCTCATCATTTTATTTTTACAAAGCTTAAGCTGCTTTAAGCATGCGGTTGTTTTTTTGTTTTCAATTTTTGCTTCATCATAGAGGAAGCTTTGTGAGTGAAATAAAAAGATAAAGAAGCGATATGCTATTTTCTAATTTAAACACTTTTTTTTTTATTTTTATATAACCGTTATAGATTATGCATGTAAAACAATTTAATCCGATATCTCAAATTTTCCGAAAGTTACAGCGTGTACAGACATTTGTCAAAAAATTCAAAATTTTATAAAAAATGAACCCTTTCACCGATACTCACCAAATTCAGTATCAATCATCCTTTAACAATACTCTATTCGTGTAAAAAAAAATTTAATCCGATATCTGAAATTTTCCGAATGTTACAGCGTGTACAGACATTTCTCGAAAAATTCAAAATTTTATAAAAAATAAACCCTTTCACCGATACTCACCAAATTCAGTAGCAACCATCCTTTAATAATACTTTATCCATCTAAAAAAATTTAACCTGATATCTCAAAATTTGCGAGAGTTACAATGTATATAGACATTTCTCAAAAAATTAAAAATTTTATAAAAAATGAACCTTTTCATCGATTCTCACCAAATTCAATACCAATCATCTTTGAACGATACTCTATCCATGTAAAAAAAAATTAACCCGATATCTAAAAAATTGCGGAAGTTGGAGGTTGTAATACAATATATCGCGTACATACGCACATACATACATACATATATTTTTTAAAAATATGATTTCTCGACGTTTTGGAACATTCTAAACACATTGGCATAGAAAACTCGAAGAAAAATTTTGTCGCGAAAACAAAGCTTCCTCTATGAGGAAGCAAAAAATAAAAATTTGTATAAAGAGACTTATAAATTTTACGTTTTGAAATATTATATACGGGGTATTATTATTTGGTTCGCAAAAAGATTCATGTATTTGTATATCATTAGAATTTGATACATTTTTGAATAAAACGACATTAAATCATAAATGTATTCAAAGTGGGATGCACGCGAGTCCCGCATGCGGGCCGAAATAATAACGACAATAATGCCTGTACAACGTTCACTTCGCCAAGTGAATAGCAAGTGGTCGACTATGTGTCAGCGCTGATTGTACGACCGCGGTTGTGAAAGATTTACGAACATTTTGGACGCGTCGAGTTTACAAGGATTTCATGTCATGGATTGCGTAAGCGCAATGCAGGCTTTATTGCCATTTTCACAGTACAAAGCCTGTGATAGTTTCGCCGATTTGCTTTGCATAAAAAAAAATGTATGAGCTCCGATTTTCAACACGGAGGAATTTTTTTCCTTTGAAATATCTGATTTATCTAGAATTGTTAAAGACCGAGGAGAAAAAAAAATTCTATCTACCTCTCTACATTAATAATTGAAATACAATGACGATCGAAATTTTACCGGCGAAAATAAAATCATCAATAAATTTCATTCGTAAAATCAAATAATTCCAACTGTTATCGAATTTTTCCAAATGATGTAAACCAATGATAACGATATATCAACGGAAACTAGAAGAAGCTAGGGGAAGAATCGGGATACACACTCGAACTCAATTTCCGGTAAGAAGAAGACGAAATGTACTTCCCGAAGAGACGGATAAATGATATCGGTCTGCGCTAAGTTCGTATCGCGCCATTACTACCGACAAAATATTTGCTGCTTACGGAGTGAAGAAAGGAAGGATCCACATAGCCGTCTCTGATAGGACCAAACAACTTCCTTTAAACACACCAACATTTATGTCTGAATCACTGACGGACGATACATCAATCTGAGTAAATCCGATTTTCTGTGTGCGTGTTTTATTTTCTTTCTCTATAGAAATAAATTTCTATTTTTCTAAAATACAATCTTAAATTTATTAGCAAAAATAAATGAAGAAATATATAGATATATACACACACACATATGTATATAATTTCATACAAATATATACAATTAGAAAAATTAATATTGTATTATAAAGAATTATCGCGCGAATATTATAAAATTAATTGAAGTGAATTCTAGGAAACATAATGCGTTACGAAAACAGAAAGGACTCGATTTATATTGTCTTTTATACTCTCTTGTTCCACGTTTATATTTCGTTGCAAATTATCCATTTGCGGCTACTCCGCTAAATCCGTTTACTTCGTGCTGCTTGTTGTATAGAAATTCTCTCTTTTAATCAACGGAGAGTTTTGCGCGAGAAAAAAGCGAATTGTTTACAAACAAATGCTGACATTTATTAGTTAAATAAAAAATATCTTAGGTTAGAAAATCTTTTCTGATATATGTGAAAAGTTTTGTATTTTTCATTACGCTCTTTTATATGTAAAAAGATTTTTATTAGATGTAAATCATAGAAATTGATAAAGTTATTTTGAGACAGGAACGCACGAGAAGAGCAAGAAATAGTCATTTTTTTATGCAACTGCAACTTTAACGACGACATTGTTTGAACGCAAACTTTCTCCGGGCATTTACTTGAATGACATAGAAAAAGAGAGAGAGAGAGAGAGAGAGAGAGAGAGAGAGAGAGAGAGAGAGAGAGAGAGAGAGAGAGAGAGAGAGAACAGATGAATGGGATTTCGCAGTAGCAAGATATTGCGACAAAGATCGGGAGGGTCAATAGTTTTGCGCGCAAGAGGCTTTCGCAAAATCAGCGCTCTCATTGAAGAATTACTACATCCGTCATTTTATTGTCAGCATTGTCGAACAATCGTCGTCGTCGTCGTCATCGTCTTTCGATTTCTTTCTTCCCGCACGAACAGCAGCCGCGATGTGTCAACACTTTGTTACGGCTCTGTGATTCGGATTTTGTGTCCATTCTCCCGATTCTTATCTCACGAAATTGAAACGCTCGGAGATGTAATCGTGAAAGAAAATCTTACATTTCTCTATAAATTGTAATTTTTAACTTTTATTCGCTTCTTGAAAGAGGCTGAAGGAAAAAGAATTCATATATTGTATTTTATTTCAATTGGATCCCGTTTGGTTGGATATCTGTGCAGCGTCATTGGTTTGTCGTCGTATTACGATCATGTGAACACGATAGAAGGTTACAACTCTATCCATTTGTCAATACGAATACGATCTTGCGATATTCATTATCGATAACGCGCGTTGGAACGAAATGAAAATATTGAAATAACCTTCACGAAACAAAAAGCAAGATCTCGAAATATCAAATGTAAAGTTAGTTGGCTTGGCCTTCGATGTGTTTTATGAGCCGTTAATTACGCTTCTTCGATTTGTGAAACTTCCATTGTACGAGTGGCAATATGTTTTTTATTATTAAAAACTATATATACATACATATACATATATATAAGGTAAGAGGTATTTAACTTTGACCTAAATTATTTCTGTTATACATAGAGAGAGAGAACACACACTGAAAAATATTTTTAACTAAAGTTTTAGAGAGAAAATATGTACGTAAACAATTCCTTATAATATATGTTGTGTATGTATGTGTGTGCGGATAATATTTTTTAATATTATCTTAATTTTTTTAAATGAGTATTTTTTTTTTTATATAAACCATTATCTTCATTATCTCACACATAGAAATATTAAGGTAGAATTATCGCAAAAAATCAACAGCTCGCAAGATATTTCATAATTTATTTTGAGATATACACGTAAATACCAACAATATATGGTGTGACATAAAATATCTTTTAAAGTAATTACATTCTGCTAACATTATTTTAAGAATTTTATACATAGAATAATGAGCTGAATTAATTTATATAAAAAATATATAATTTAAAGAGAGATATAACATTTATATTCGCAAATCCAATACTATACTTGTGTATAAAGGTAGAATTATTAATCGATTCTATTTATTATTCTGTAAAAAGAATTTAGCAAATACTTTAGTAGACTTTACAAGAATTTATGTATTTTATTACCATATAATAAATCAAAATAAATTCTGGAATGTCTCATAAATTATTGATTTTCTGATAATTCTACCTGAATACTTTTACATATAACACGATGAGAAGAATTGATTCGTAAAAAAAAAAAAAAAAAATATGTATTTTTATTTGAAAAATAAAGATAATGTTAAAATATTATAAAAATATTGCTGTACAAAATTTGTTATATGTATCATATATTTCTATTCTGAAATTGTAAAACTTTGAGAAAATATTTTTCAGTATATATAACTGCAAAGCAATAATTTATCAGAATAAGTGCCTCATTCTATATTCGTGTATGTAATAAATCAAAAAAGTTTTTTCAAGTTTTAAAAAATTCGTACAGTATTTCGGAATAGAGAATAATGTGTTAATGGACATAAAAGAATACATAATTCTCATCAAAATGCTGCACAGTATCGCTATTATTGCATAATCTCCATTCGAAACCGGTCTTTTTATGCGCGCGCGACGTCGTCATAATTTCAGAGAAAACGTTGCGATTATTCGCCGGAATAACTTGAGTATCTGGACCAATCGATCTCAATTGGCGATATTTTTCGAAATATCGCAATCGCAGATTGTCGTAGGAAACTCGACCGACATATCAATCCTCATGAAATAACAGTCAGTTATATTTAAATGTCAAAATTTATAATTATTTTAATCTTATCAATATTCATTACTAAATCAAAACATATATATATAAATCACAGATGCAGTTTCTCTGTTTATATAATTACGTAACAGTTCACACGATTGGTTTCTCTTTCGAATAAGTTTCTAGAAATGCGAGCTAAAGGAATGTCGCGAAAATCGATCGAGGATTATTTCGGATCGAGAAACTGGATCGAGGCCAAAAGCAATGCGTGCGTAACGCGCAGGTACATAATACATTTCGTTTATTCTTTACGCGATAATTAGGTCGCGCGATAATTAGTAATCTATAGGTTACTATAGGCTATAGCCTCAATTTTTATCATTAAGGCCGACCGTGTCCGGCCCCGGAGGCTGGGCATGACTGCGTTGCAAATCAGAGCAGCAGTATGTCAAGGCGAGTACATATTACCTTCTGGCACCTGCGCGAGCGCGATATTTGCGCGATTGATAAAAAAAAAAGAAGAAGAAGAAGAAGAAGCCCGTACATGTTTGTCGTGCAAACATTCGACCGGGGAGGAGAGAGGCGATTAATAATAACAGACGTTATTCGAGGGATCACACTTTAGGGTACACGCGAATGATCGTTTTGCCTAAACATGAATTAAGCCATGAAATTAAAAACAGGATGAGATAGTCGGGTCGACAGCACACTCGAGACTGCACCTCAAGCATGTGATTTTTTTTTATAAATGAAATTTTGCAAACTATACATTGTCAAGAATTTGAGAAGCAGCAGCAGCAGCAGCAGCATTTACAGTCGAATGCCGCCAATATTTTCCTCTAGCCAGCTGCATTCGCAATTAAGCAAAAACCACTGGGAATTGAATTCGTGCGAAAAGCAAAGAGAGGGACACGACCGTCTGCTACCCTCCTTGGCTCTTTTCATCTCACTTCGTCTCTTTCCTCGTTGCCGCGCTTCCGCCTTCCGGTTTCTTATCTCTCCATCGGGTTTTTTTCTTCTTCAGGCGAGGAGACGAGGATCGCACTCGAGAACCAATTTACCGAGTAATAGAAACGCGCGAGCGAATGGGAGAGGATCGAGAGGTACAGATTTGAGCGAAGGCTGGCTCTTGGAAAATGCGAATCAAACGAGTCGCGAGGAACCCTCTCGACGCGGGGAGAACAAAGGAGAGAAAGAGGAGGGAGAAAGAGATTTTAGGAAATCATCCGAGCTATTCCGACAATTTTACGTTGCGTCTCAGTTGCATTTCAGTTTTCGTCCTCATGAATTTTAAACGTAAATGCGATCTCATGGTTACCTTATCTTCTGGTTGCGATCCGTTTTTTTTTCGCAGATATGCGAAATGTCACGCTTGTCAGGCGAAGTAGTTCTCTCTCTCTCTCTCTTCATATACTTTAATAGCTCGCGCGAGTTGCCGATCTGTCTTTTTCTTTCGAGGACGTCAATTCGATACGTCAATACAGGGTGTGTCCTTTTCGAGCGCGTGTCGCGGTAATAATTGCGAATGCATGCCGTTCGCGTTCGTGCGAACAAACAATATCGAGAGAGAGAGAGAGAGAAGAATTCTATTGACACATTCGCGGTCGGTTCATCCCTCTTCTTCGCCCGATTTCACGACTTTGTCATCGCGGCTGCGAATTAGCACGCGAAGAGTCCCGGTAAAATTGTCGCTCGCTGTCGCCAGCGCGCAAATATTTGCGGGAGCAACCGAGTCGAGCGTATCTTCTTCCTTCTTTTTCTTCTTCAATCGCGTATGTACATTCGCTGAGAGATAGCTACGCTTGCGTTGCTATCGTTTTGCGTTTCTATCGACTCCCTTTCAATCTCCACAGGTATACGTTATGAAAATAACGAAAATAATCGTGCAATTCTCAATTATATCTGCTGATGAATAAATTTGAATATTATTTCTTCAAATTCTCATCGTTTCTCTAGGCAAAACGTTATGATAACGTTTTAATAAATTAATTAAAATATAAAATAATTCAGTTATTAATCAAATGTAATTTATTATATTATACGTATAATTGTAATTTATGTACATTATATTCATTTACATATTTTAAGGTCTCTCTCTCTCTCTCTTTCTCTCTCTCTCTATCTCTTTCGGATGTAGAATAATTCGCTTGCATGTGAATTTCGCGCAATTAATCGATGTAACGGAAACGTAACGTTACGTGCAACGCGTCTTCTATACCCGGGAATCAATCACGCGGCATAAACATACGTAACGAGCTGCATTAATTAACGAAAAGTCAGCCCCGCGCGAGAAGGGTTAGTCGTGTATGGTATCTTGGTCGGCGAATTAATTACTTGTCATCGCGGCGGGTAATTAATTCGCCCGACGCAACGCGCCGCGCCGCGGCATCGCCATCGCGATGACGCGCAACAGCTGATGTGTGCGTGCGACGCGCGCACACAATACATATGTGAAGAGAGAGAAGCCGTATATTTTATTTCTAGCATTAATAAAACTGCACCGCCTCCTCCCTCTTCTCCCCTTGTTCCTCTCGCGTGGGAAAGATTTGCAAGCGGCATCGTTATCGCGGCAAACATGTTTCTATTTCTTCTCGCCGCTCTTGCCTTGTGCTTCCGCGAAGGCGTAACGGCGTACCTTTAAAGCGCGCTAATGAGTTTGCACTCGGAGCGATAATTGCCAGTCGTCGCCGCGCCGGTTCCGTTCCGTTCCGTTTCGTTTCTTCCTTTCCTCCTCTCATTGTCGCGACCGGTCGATAGCAAAAATCCGAGAACGCATATTTGGACGGCGAAATAACTAGACGAGATTGTTCTCCTTTCGTTTATCATGCCGTGCTTGATTTCGCTCCCATCGAATTTACCGTTAAGTTTTTTTAAAGAGATTCTCCTTTCGAGAAATGCGAGGAAACGTGCTTTCATTAAATTCTTATTAACTTCTTTTATTCAGAAGATATTTATATTTATGCGTGCGTAGAGTTGGATTATCGCGATTTTTCCTTTCTCTTTTAGTTTGGATTTTTAATTTTTGTGTAATTTTTTTTTTTCTTTGTATTTTGTTATTCGTATTGTGAATTCTTGTATTCATTCGCGTACTTGTAATCGTTTTATTATAAAAATATGCGTATATCCCGGAACTTTAGAGACTGTGGGGGTCTTTGGCTGAAAAATATCTTCAAATCTTTTATATCACGAAATTTGCATTGCGTATATACCTTTATGATGGATATAATTTAATGATGCGTTTATTCGAGTTAGATAAAATCATCTTTCAAATACAAAAGGAAGATAAACCGCGAAGGAGACTGGCAATGGTGGGATGTGTTTACAACTGGTAGGCGTATTTATGGTAGTTACGGTTCCTCGATCGTTTACATGGGTAATTATGTTTGGCTTGAATTAATGCGCTATGCGGCCTCTCTCTCTCTCTCTCTCTCTCTCTCTCTCTTTCTCTCTTAGACTTCGTCTCGACCGCAGCCATCACCCCATAAGAAGCTATCGGAGTCCGGGTACACGCAAACAGGTTCTTAAGCGACCCTACGAGGCGGAAGGAAGCCGGGCACGGTTCGTTAATCTGCGTACACACCGCGCGATCATCGCTCCGTTCCATTCGGTAAACGAGACCGAGCGCTTTAAAAGGACCATGGCAAACTCCTCGCTGCCGCATCGTCGACCTGGGTCTTGAAACGAATGGGTTTTTTATCCCCTCGCCGGTTGTACTTTCATCGAAAAAACCATCTGGGAGAATTTAGATCGACGTCGCGAAAAGGTTTTACAGACTGGAGAGTGACAATCGCCTCGCACCGAGCTACGGGGTTGAATCTCGCGGCTGCTAAAACCTTTCGATCATGTATATCGTTTGGGAATATACATGTATTTTTAAATCCTCTGCAGGATATATTCGTGAGTCTAAACAAAGTGAATCTAACTTGACAATTTGCTATCCTTGAAGCATAATTATTGAAAAGTATATTGTGATAAAAACACAAAGAAGAGAAATTTTTATGAAGGAATTATAGGAAGTTTAGTGAATCAAAAAATAAAATACTTTGTAATTTCGGGTAAAAATTTTATTTATATAAAAAAACAAATATTTTTTTGGTTAACAAAAAAAAAAAGATTTTTTTTTTTTATAATAAAAAATTTAGATAAAAGATTACAATAGATAATAAAACAGAAAAATAATAATGACGTTTTAAACAAGATTCTCGATTAATTATTTAAAATATAAAATAGATATTTCTTTATCCTTACCTTTGCTAGTTTCGGTTTAGGTATGATAGCTTATATCTCAAATTATAAAATTTCACAAAAATGAAACTTCTCGAAGCAACTTTATTTCTATTTAATTTCAGATGTGTCTGGTCTGGTAAAATATTCCCTCTATGAATCGAAAATGACAAGTGTAAAAATAAAAGAAATGGCTGTTATTTATTTTAAATAATTCGAAACTGATTCTTGGCCACGATAAAGCGCATATACGATTATTTAATACGTCACATTATTATTTTTCTGTTACAATATATTTTGTATCTTAATACTTTAAGAGTATATATTTTTTAATAAAAACAATATTTACCTATTTGTTGAAATAAAAATTTTACACGATGTTAAAAAGTATATTTTGTTTTATTCAAAGACACAATTGGTCGGCGCAATTCTTGGTGCGAACGAAACTTTTTATTTTCAACACCTTTTATTGTCTCACGTGTCGTACGGATTATCGGCAATTCATGCCTATTATCAAAAGAGGTTACTCGGTTTCCTTTCGATTACACCCATACACCTTCTTAGGCACGTTGCTCCTGCGGTGCGAAATATTATAATTTAGCGAGCCGAAGCGATTACGAAGAACGAAATCGCGGATGTGTACGCACACATATGTATTCTCTAGTTGACAATTATACATACGAGATAGGAGATTCGTTGAAATAATCGATTTTATCATTGCACGAAATAAATTAGCTTATCGGAAAATGAGCGATGCGATAATTAAAGGGACTTAGTAATCTTTAGCTGCAGCACATTGAATCACATTTTTCCACTTTCTGCCTAGTAAGATAGAAACGTAATTACGCATATGCACATTATTCAGATAAATCTATTTCATATATAAAAACCAACGTACAGTAAAACTACGTTGTAAATTAACGCAGCTAGAAAATTGATTGTATTTGTCATTCATCATAATGCAAAAAGTTCTTCCGTGATAACTAAATGCTCATCCGATTTCTTGACGCAGAATATAGTGTTGGTGTTGACTGTAAGCTTTTATTTAAATTAAAGATGCTAAAAAAGCGAGACAATAGCATGAAATTATCTTCTGATATCGCTAGAAATGAAGAATCGTTAATAAAAAGCTCCGAGATTAATTATCTCTCTTCCTCGCCTCGTCTCGCACACTTTTCGCCGGAGATACTTTGAAATTTGAAGTGGCCGCACAAAAAAAAAAGAAAGAAAGAAAGGAAGAAAAACGGAAGTCGTCGGAACTGGGACAAACGCGCAGAGAGAGGAAGGAAGAGGGAAAAGGGAAGTCACGTTATAATGAGGGTCGTCGTGGCCAGAGTTGGGTTTGCTACTTTTATCACACTGCGACCCATCCCTCTCCTCTTTCCCCTGACACGAAATAATTAGCATTTTAATGTATGTATCTGCTTATCTGGGCAACGCAACGCTTAGTGGGAAGTAGTTTTGCATGTTAATCTCTATGGAAAATTACATGCACCATCGCGCTCAGCATCGTGTTATCCATCCGAGAAGGTAAAATAACCCGAACAAAGTCCTAGAACGGCGTTTCGGGATTGCCTGAAATTACGATTAGTCGACTAAATTCAGTTCTTTCTGGCCACGTGCTCCGTAATATTAGGTGTACAACTTTGCTTTCGCCGTTTTTTTCCCGAAATTCGAGGCTTTATTGTAAAAAACTGGTTATACATTTATGATTCAAAGTATTGTCCACTCCCAATGATCGTGCCAATTCTTTTTGACTTTGACTCGAGTCTTCATTAAGTAATGCCGCCAATTCTGCATCTTCAAAAACCTTCTCTCTTCCACCGCTATGCCGGTCTTCGACGTGAAAATCGCCGTTCTTGAAGCGTTGAAACCACTCACGACACGTTCTTTCACTAATAGCGGCTTCACCATAAGTATTCGAGAGCATTCGATGAGCCTCAGCCGCAGATTTCTTCATATTGAAGCAGAAAATTGAAACCTCCCGCAAATGACGAGAATTTGGCTCGTAAACTGACATTTTCAATCGAGAATAACTTTATGATGCAGACACAAATCGACTAATGTTTCTATGAGGTTATGTTGACAGATGCCCAAGTTTATCGCATGACGTCTATGATCTATTTATTTCGACCACTACTTACCGCTAAAGCCATCTATAGGAAAACGGCGGAAGCAAAGTTGTACACCTAATAATGATTCACGATAAAACAAGTTCCAGTAACTCTGTCAAGCTTTAAGAGTCCAGGCAGAATCCTAACATTGCATTTTGTAAGGTTTCTTTACAGTCTTCAAAAACTTTATTGTAGGTAAAGAAACTAAAAGAGAGAGCCGGTTAATCTAATAAAGGTTAAAGTTAAAGCAAGTATTAATTAACAAATACGGATTTTCCAAATTTTCTTAAAACCAATTAAACGATCCTTTGAGCAAGCGCGTTAAAAATCTGTTTGCTTGTTTCAATAGGATACTTCTCGTGTACAAGCCAAAATGTCGCGAAATTACTTGGCGTACCTTTATACACAGAATTCACGCCGGAGCCTCGTCCATTCAGCCCTTATGGAATGCTGCAATTATTACTTTTGGACTGAGTCCTGACAGTACCTGTTTAATGGTGGTCGCGGATAGGGAAAGGGGAGCGTTGATTACAGACTTTGGCGAAGTAACTAACTCCGTCCCAAGTTGATTAGAGAGACTGTCGACGTGGCAACGCGATAGCGACCATTAATGACTCTCGCTGTTCTTGCATCTCGCCGCGAGAGGGTGACTTTTACTACGTCATTTCGAGGACCATTGTTCGACAATTATTTATCGACGAAACAATTTCTGATTGGCAGACGAAAATCCGAATATCTCGCAGAGACGCGATGAGCAAACGCGAGAAATTGCGCGGCGGTGTGTACGCAAATAAAAGGAAACGAGGGCGAATTCACGCGGCATATGGGAAAATTCGAATGGCGGCCAATAAGCGCAATAGGGTAGAGTTGGATGTGTGTTGCCAGCTCTACCGCCCCGCTCCAGTTGCATATTTACGAATTTGATTTCCTATGGAATTGAGGTGTGAAGGAGAGCGGAAATATCGTGAGGTACACGCATCAGTAGCTTCTCTCCCTCTCTCTTTTTTTCTTTGAGATATATATATATATATATATATATATATACGAATAACAGTTACAAAATTTGAAATATATTCTCTTAAATCGAATCTCAGTGAAAATATTATTTATGAATATAGTAACAAGATTTCTCACCAAAGATCAGTAAATGTACTTTAAACACTCACATTTCGCTCTTCCATTTTATGTTTTACTAATTTATGTCAGGAAAATTTCGTGTTCAAATTCGGTATTATATGCACTGTTATATGCACACTTTTTCACTCTTAAGATAATAAAATAAATTTATGAAAAACGAACAAGACTTTTGGTGAAACTCTTCAGATATTTCTTCAACAGAGCATATCGCTATGAATTTATCTCATTTATATAATATAATGTATAATATAAATATTATATTTGATATATATATAATATTATAATACGCATTTAAAAAAAAAAATATCATTGAAACAGCCGCTTCCACTAATTGATTCTTTCAGTGAAGTTTCTCTGATTTGCAAGACTATACTTATATCTCAAACTATTGCTTATTAATGATAATATACTGCTTCCATTTAAGAGAATATATATGTATAAAAAAGTCCGATATATATATATTTGCTCAAAAAATTGCGTTAAATATAGCTGCTTAAGTTTCAAGTGTCGTCTATGGGTGGAAAATATGTCCGCGGAGAGATAGATGTATCCGAGATCCTTAAATCTCCTAGACTGAATCGATGAAAATTTCATCGATTAAGGCAGTGACACAAGATTTCACCGATCAATACATCAGTGGAAATCACTCAAACTCTGATTTTATGTTCTAATTGTGACAGAGAGAGGAGAGTAAAATCTCATTGAAGAAAATCAATAATATCGTATATAATTGCGAGACGTAATTTTTAGTACCTTTTCTATGTATTTTGCATTGCTATTTTTTGTGAGAGAATCTTCTTCTCGCATGTATATGTATATTTGAAATGAAATATATACAAGGTGGCCCCGAACGTTCCAGCCAGACTTTGAGATCTCACAGGAAATTTAATTGTGAACGAAAAATTTCGTATAAACATGGATCGAAAAATGCTTCCTTAAGAAGTTATCGCTCAAGAACATCTGAAATCCTGATTATTTTACACATTTTTCCAAATATCATGGAAAATGTGCGTCTTTTAACAAAAAGTACCGAAACAAAACTTGTAGGAAATTAAATTATCTTTCAAATGAGATCAAAACGATTGTTATACGTTCCATAGATTTTGATATAACCACCTTCAAATGTATAAAAAGTGCTTTTGTTACTTATCGTTAGATCGATTAAAGTTGAATCAGGAGGAAATAAAGGATATAAAGTGACTAAATCGGTCATTACTCGATGCCGAAAGTATATTGGAGCTAGAGGGGGGGCGGGGGGACATTTTGAGAACAGTTAGTTTTTTCACGTCTTTATTCATTTTCTATTAGTACGTGCTATTTTAGTTTAAAAATAAATTTATTTTATTTTCATAAAAGAAAAAGATTTTTATTTTTTATTTTTATCGTTTTTTTTTTTCAAGAAATTTATCAAGTTTCATTTTCTTTTCATCTTTTCTTCTTCCTTTGCATCAGTGATTTTTGAGCGATAACTTCTTAAGGAAGCATTTTTCGTCTCACGTTTATAAAAAATTTTTTCTTCCGAATTAAATTTCCTATAAGATCACAAAGTCTGGCTGGGGAACGTTCGGGGCCATTCTGTATAACTAGTATCTTAAAAAAATGCAGAATTATACACATATTATATTTTTTACTCTTAAAATATAATAAATTCATTAAAAGATCAACAAGAGAGACTCTTCGGTCAAGAGTTTTTAGATTTTTCTCTTTAACGAAAGAGATACATATGATTACAAAAATTTTCTCTCGTACATAAAATATTATATAATATAAGATGCAATTTTAAATATCACTGATTGAAACAGCGACTATCACTAACCGATTCTTTCAATGAGATTTCACTTATATACCTAGAATTGAGACCATCAATGTGACTATATTCCAGGGTTGGGAAAGTTACTTTATAAAAGTAACTCGTTACCGTTATCGTTATTTTTTCTAAAAAGTAACTCGTTACCGTTACTCGTTACCAATTTTAAAAAGTAACTCGTTACCGTTACAGTTACTAAAAAGTAACGAGTCGTTACAATTTCCGTTACTTTTTTACAATACAAACTAATAAATTATTTTGCATAAGAAAAACTTTTAAAAAATTGTAAGCAAGATTTCATTCAAGGTTTATTACAAAATAAATGATTTAATTTTATCAAAATTCTTTATTAATTTTTAATAAAATTTGTTGCTCCATAGTATCATCATTTAAATGCCCTCTTTGTCATGTTAATACAGAGCCACCGATGCTAAACATTCTTTCTATAGATGCACTGCTTGGTAGAGCTATATTATATTTAATAAAAAGTTTTTTAAGTTTCGGATAGTCGTTTAACATTTCTATATTACAATTATTTGATTTTAAAAACCGTTGCAATTCTTCTTGTTCAGATTCATTTTGCACCGTTTTTTGCTCAAAAATGAAAAAATCATCGTGATCGTCAGATTTTCCAGCTTTTGAAGAATTTTCAGTTGATCGGATTCCCAATAAATCCTCCAAGTAATTTTCAGCACGTTTTCTTTTTTCTCCGGTTAACCAGTTTAACTTAAATTTTGGATGTAAACATACTGCTATTATTAATTCTTTTGTTTCAAATATTGTAAGAAATCTAAAATCAAATATAGTAAATTAAGCGACATTGTTTGTTTTATTGAAATTAATACTTTTGAATCAATAGTTTAAAATAAAATAATATTTTTCAATTAAATCCTTATTTAAAATTAAATAACATATGTATTAATCAAATTAATAAGTTACCTTTTATTTAAACCTTGCTGAATAGCTTCAACTAATGAATGGCAATCTATAAGGTCAGATTTATTGAGATTTTCTAATTTTCGTTGCAAGGTACTTAGAACTGGTAGTAAATGAGATTACAACATAATAAGAATGCTAATTGGTCGATTTGCTTACAGCTTTACGGTTAAGATAAAAATTTTATCACGCACAATAGCAAGAATAATATTTTAAATAAATCAAAAAATTTGAAAAAAGTAACGATAAAAGTAACTGTTAAATTCGTTACTCGTTACCGAAAAATGTAACGAGGTTATTTTTTCCGTTACAAATAAAATTTGTAACGCCATTACCGTTACAGTTACCGAAAAAAAGTAACTGTAACGGTAACGGCGTTACAAGTAACGCGTTACTTCCCAACCCTGCTATATTCATTGCTTTTCATTGATAATATACTGATCCCATTTAAGAGAGTAGATCCGTCTAAACGTGAAAAAAAATATTAGGCATCCTCTCTTTTCCTTTCCGCTCCTTCCTATATATACGGTTAACCGACGATAAATCAACGTCGAACGAGCCATACGTTCTTACCGTGCGCGGCGATTATTGCCGAGCTTAAAGGCCATTTCGGACAATATTTCACCGTTATATGACAAGCACTTACCTCGCGATTTCTGCTCCGTATCTTTTGCGTCAGATTGAGATCAGTGTGCGGGATAGGCGATAAATCCAATTAGTCCGCCCGCACATACATTTTCTTCCCGTTTCCGACATTCGCGAAATTCATTTCACTTCCGCATTTTCAACGATCAACGCGCGAATTATATCTGTTCAACGAACATGTTCATTTTATATAAATCTTAAACGCATGCTCTATCCGCTTTCCTTAGAAATGGAATTGTTATTTTCGAAGAATGCACCGACTCGCATCCCGGGAGGTGTATGACGAGAATTAATGACGAGTCGCTAATTACGTCACAAGCTACATAATAGCACTCAATAGCGTCGGCACTCGCTTTCACGAGCGGGGTATTAAGCAACGTCTCTTCTTTTGCAAATAACCAAGTATGCGGTAGTACCACTCGTATTAGCCTATTCGTTCGATTAGCTGTTGAGAGTTGGTCGCGCTGTATGTACATTGACGTTACGGCGTATATTTACCGCTAACTACATTGAAGATGGCGGAGAATTAACGGTTAAATTAATTTTTGAATAGTAGCCATTAACAATATATGAAGTGATCTGGAAAACCCCATAAAATATATAAATTCTTACAAAAATTCAAGAGTATTTTAACTTCGACTTCCACCGCGTTACGTCATTCTTCTCATATTCGTAATTTTCAATTTGTTTCAACATCCGATTTATGTCCAATGATTTGAAAAATTCTCAACTTTGAATAAACAATTGATAAATTTTCGCGATCCTCAGTAGCTTCATTTTCTTAATTTTTTCGCAATAAATTAGATATTTTATCACGAAAATCTAGATTAGTAAGATAATTTTAGCTTCTTAAAATTACCATGTAATAAAACATTTTTTGACCGGAATTCTATTCAGTAGCAAAAAAATTTTTTTACTATAGTTAAAAAGATGGAACGAAAAATTCTTCTACTATATATTTTAAGTACAGATGGTAAAAGATCTCAAAAATAATGGCAGTTAATTTAATAGTGAAACGTTGATTTATATGTGTTGCATGCTTTTTATAGAATCAGTTTTTGTTATAAAATGTCGGACGTTTGTATAAAAGAGACCAGCGGTTCATAACAAGGTGGTAAGCTTTTTACAATTAGAAAAAAGTTTTATTGCAATAAAAATTAAATATGTTTTTAGAGAAGTTTGAATTTTCAAGAGAAAATTGTATTAATAAAGAAGAAGATTTTTATGATTATATAAATTTAAAATCTATAAAATCTATGGAGTGATTACGATAATATTACGGCCCCCTATTTGAAAGGTCGTTTCTGAAGAGAGTTTTGTGTGACGAGGAATACGGGAAAAATAGTAAAAAAAAATTCCGACCAATAGTTTTCGAGATATGTCACTTTAAAGTATTGGACATGATAATAAAACTTTATAAAAACGGACTCAACAATGCTGACCTTGACATATGTTGTTAAGATTATGATCCTGAGTAACTTTTCCTCATTACTTAATCGGCGATCTCTTATAATTTTTGAGATATTTAAAGTTAAAGTTTAATTTGAAACGAAAATTTGGTTTGGGTTATGTGACGTAACCCAAATCAAATTTTAGTTTTAAATCAGAAATAGGTTTGGGTTAGGTTATATCTTTCGAAAGTGGTGCCCCACAGTAGGGGGGGGGGGGAACCCACTGTGTCCACGCATATACTTTACAACGCGAAGCGAGGTCCATTCTATAATTGTTGTGTGGGTTAATTGGGTTAGATTCGAAATGAAAATTTGGTTTGGGTTATTCTCGCACGATTCTAAGCTACACATGGAAGATACTCGCGACAGTGATCTTCGCAACATATGTCAAGATCAAAGTCATTGGGTCCGTTTTGTAACGTTTTATTATCATGTCCAATACTTTAAAATGATATATCTGGAAAACTATCGGTCGGAAAATTTTTGTACTATTTTTCTCGTGTTTCTCTTCAAAAATGCTTTGAGAAACGACGTTTCAAATAGGGGGTTAACGTAGTTATCGTAGTCGTGCCAAATCTAAAAATTCAATTAGGCTATTGAACATCTACCAAACATTTTTTAACATATTTATTCAAACATAAGAGTTTTCCGGATCGCTGAATATGAATGCGGTGCCAAATGTACAAATTTGAAATAAAGAAATCAATAAAAAGATCTGACGGTTTGTTAAATTTTGACACTTGATTGTTTTTCCTTGAATTATATTGATTTTGCTATTTTGAATTTTTTCGTCAGATTTATACTTAACAATCTGAAAAATCTTTCAATTTGAATAAACATATTGAAAAATACTTAATCATAATCGACATGATAAGTTCTTTTTGAAATAACGGAATCAATAAATAAAATCTAACAGTTTGTTAAATATCGGTATTTGATTGCTTTTATTTGAATTATGTTGATTTTGATGACGATTTAAATTTTAAATGTCAAAGACGTATGTACACGCGAAACAAAACTTCGCTTTTATCATTTTTTTAAACATCGTCAGAGTAATTGCGCTGAAAGAGCGGCTCGTATTCAACACGCAACGGAATTTTCCACGTTTGGAATAGCTCGCGCATTGCAGCGAACTGTTGAGGCGCGCAACGTCCACGTGCACAGCTGCATCCCGTATGTACGGGTGGTGTATTTAATCGAATCATTCGATTCGGCAATCGATTCTGTAACACATCGTCTTTCATTAATTTATTCGCACTACGTATCCCAGACAGCACAAAACATCCTCAGGATCATCCTGAATATGTCCAGGACGGTTCAGGACATTTGTAGGATGTTTTAAGATATTATTATAAATATATTTATAAAAGTTTAATATGCATACATAATTATTTTTAGTTGTGTCGGCTATTTTATATAATTTAGAAATCTTAAGTATTATAGAAAGTATTAATGTCCTATAAATGTCCACTGGATAACCCCTGGATGTCTGTAGGATATATCTGCCCTGTCTATTATATTGGATGTCTTTTGGATTTCCAGAGGACATATATATGTGCAATTAATTGTTAACGTTAATTTCGTTTAATATTAATAATTGAATTTGATGCGCACATTTTCAGATATCCAAAATTATTATTTATTTAATATTTCATGAGAAATGTTACTGTTCGCAATATTCCAAAAACTTTACAAACAATAGTATTTAACCGCTAGTTCGTTTGTTTACCGCTATGCGACACGCGAACTCGTATTTGAGATTTGGTCATGAGAATTATATAAAGCTTGCAAAGAGCAACTGACAGGAAATTACAAATGTAATTATTTTCTATCAGTTCAATTTCTGATGCAATCCCAACATAGGGAATTCAGATATTGTGGATTGTTTAGAAAATATTACACAACTCAAACCCGGGAGCCAAACCTAAAATATTCATGTACAGCACGAAAGCCTCAAATATTAAAGAACGGTGAACTATTTTTAATATTAGATTTTTAATATTGGCAATAAATAACAAAACATAATTTTAATTTGTATTTAAATTTTAAAATTTGCTCCTTGAAATATACGAAAAATATCCCTAACATATCCTATAAAAATCCTTAGAATGTTCCACAGGATCTCCCTGGATTCTCCAGAAGTTAATATACGGCTATCGTTTACTCTTCCTCAGGACATCCAGAGGAGATTTGAGGATTACAATGGGATATCCTGAGGATATCCTACATGTATGTCCTGAATGCCCTTTGGACGTCCTAAGGACATCCTTGTGCTGTCTGGGATATTATAAGGGTATATCGTGTTTGCGTATATTTGCTCGAGTCGAAATTTTTTTTGTCTCTGCTCTCGATCCGAATTTTCAATCTTAAGATTTCTGTAGACGATCTATACCTAATTCGTGACAAAATTCAAGACGGAGTTCTATTTATTTATAATTTTATGCGTCACATGTTTTATGTATATGTATCTTTATGTATATTTTGAGTATACTTTATGTATATTTCATTGTATTTTGAGCATTTAAAAATTTCTGTATTACGAAACATAAAATTTACAAATAGAATTCTGCCGTTTATCGCGAATTATAGATTGTTTAAAAAGGCCTTAACATATATTTTTTAGCAATCAAAAATTATCCTCCTTTGAAACTATTTAATCTATAGTTTTAAAAATCTCTCTTTTAAACCTAACCTTTAAATATAGAAAACTGTTCGTTTACTGTCTGTTTGAACAAAATAGCTGCTTAATTATTTGTTTCGAATATTTTCTCTTATTTTTTTATCTCAATTTTCAATCTAACATTTATTTTGATGCTTTAAATAGGAAGATCATTTTTTTTTTTTTTTTGAAACTATTTAATCTATAATTATACTGAAAACTTCTCTCCTAAATCTCTAAATGAGAAACTATCAGTTTTACTGTCTATTTGAAGTATAATATAGGACAAAATATATAGGAGCTTGATTTTTATATAAATTTTAAACGTATCCTTTATGAGCCGTAAACGTGAGAAGATTAAAAGATTGAAAATGAGAATTAAAATTTTCTAAAATCTATGAAATATCTAAGATGACCAGTTTAAAAATAGAAGCAAAATTTCATCCCTTTTTTCTCTTCTTTGAGAAAAATTGGATTATAATTTTTTCTCGTTATATATTTTTATATCTAATTCACTGAAATTGTGTTTTCGATTATTCGTTCTATATCTAATTTTCTAAAATTCTGTTTTTGATTTCAATCAAGTATTGTATCTATACATTATGTAACTGTAATATTTCAGTACTTTCTTGCGGTGATCCCGGAATGCGGGATAAATGATACTATCGCTGCTAGTAATACTATTATACGCGGTTAGCTGAGCCAATTTCTGCCTCTCGATAGTTAACAATCGAAATCTCGCGTCGATGATGCGCGCGCTCTCGGTACGTTTAAATAAATTACAGAACCACACCGCAGTCGCGCGGAAGGCAATCGACTGCGCACGATCTGTCATTGTACGGACACGCGTAGCGAATACCCGGATGCAGGTCGAAGCTGGAATAATGTTGGATAATGAGCGCTCGCGCTGACGAAGCCAGAGATCGAATCCAAACCGCCGTAACCCAATTTTACGCCACGGACCTATATCTCCTCTCTGTCTGCCACCTCTCCCTCTCCCTCTCTTTCTCTCTCTCTCTCTCTCTCTCGTAGCGAATTGGCGCAATTAAACGCATCGGGCGAATCCCGCGAAGAATTTCATTCCCGACCTCCAATTAGCATTCGCAGCGGTAAAATTATATTTTCGCCGGATCTCGAAAAAAAAGGCTCGGTTCGCGAATAATTAGAGACGATTCAGTCATGGGGAAAAATATGCACGAAACGGATACACAAGCAGACATATATTTCGAATGATATACAGGGTGTCCCATTTTAAAGGACCCACTCAAATATCTTAGAAACACTGCGTTAAATCGAAAAATGTTTCAAACAAAAGTTGTGTCGCTTCAAGGGGGCCATAAGATGGTGACAATGATTTGACCTTGGAAAATCATTTGAAGGTCATGTGAAGGTCAACTTTAAAATCTTAAACGGAAATCCCCATTTTTTATTTAGCATTCTTGTAGCTGACATCGAGAGCTTTCCAAAACACTATAATAAAGTATTTTTTCATTAAGTACTTTTTGAGTTATTTTATATTTTATATAATCTGACATATTTTTTGATATAAAAAATAAAATATTTCGTAAAATATTCAGTTTTCGATAATCTTACCGTAACACTTTTATGTACAGAATAATGAGACAAATCAATTAGTGCAAAAAAAAAACAAATAATTGTTTAAAAAAAATACATTGTAAATAATTTTCTTAAAAACAATTTTTTTTTTATACTAATTGATTTGTATCATTATTCTGTACATAGAAGTGTTACGGTAAGATTATCGAAAACTAAATATTTTACGAGATATTTAATTTTTTATATCAAAATATGTCAGATTAAAATATAAAATAACTCAAAAAGTACTTAATGAAAAAATACTTTATTATAGTGTTTTGGAAAGCTCTCGATGTCAGCTGCAAGAATGCTAAATAAAAAATGGGGGTTTCCGTTTAAGATTTTAAAGTTGACCTTTACATGACCTTCAAATGATTTTCCAAGGCCAAATTATTGTCACCATCTTATGGCCCCCTTGAAGCCACACAACTTTTGTTTGAAACATTTTTCGATTTAACGCAGTGTTTCTGAGATATTTGAGTGGGTCCTTTAAAATGGGACACCCTGTATGTTTAACGCGAGTGATAAATCGTGCCATTCTTTTCGGCATTTGTTTACGAATGCGAAGATGGACACGATCGATTGTTAACGAATTGCGACGAGTCACGTAACGAGATTTTCACGACGGCATTACACGTTTGACGTTAATAAGATGCGCGCGATGGAATCTACGAAAGGAGTATTTATTTTATGGGTTTAAAAACGACGGTGTTTAAATGCGCCGTCGCAAAGGTATCGTCCGACGATTAAACAATGTCGGCGCAGTTATACGCTGCTTATGTAACACGTGGAAGCCTCTCGCGCGATGATAAAAGACTCCGACGAGATGAGAAAAGAGCGATCTTAGCTTTCTTCATACGAAACGCTTCGAGCGCAATGCGCATCTTCCGTGTAGGTAATCATACCAATTGTAAGATCACCGTAAATGTGAAACGTCGATCGGGGACGAGTGCTCGTTTAAGTTCTTATTAAAACGTTGTCTTCGATTTCTCGCGCAATACAGTTATAAGGATGTACACCGTTGAAAGCGATATCGCGAGATGCAATCCTGCGTTATTAATGTTAGAATGCTAATTTTATTCTGCGCCAACGTCCGCGAAAAAAAGAAACGATAGGACGAGGTATCGCAATCAATCATTATTACACTGTGTTCACAATAATAACTATTATTATAATTGAAGCTGGTAATAGAAAGAAAAAGAGAGAAGCGATCGTGTCCTTAAACTCAGAGGAGCACCTTTCACCCGTGGGTCAACCATGGTGGATCGGTTTACGTCATTCGATATCTTATATTGCGTCTATGGTTAATTATATACATATAGTATAAAAAAATAATTGTTTTTAAGAAAATTACTTGCAATGTATTTTTTAAAACAATTATTATTATTATCTTTTTTTTTGGCACTAATTGATTCGTCTCATTATTCTCTACATAAAAATAATACGGTAAGATTATCGAAAACTGAATATTTTACGAAACATTTTATTTTTTATATCAAAATATGTCAGATTAAAATATAAAATAACTCAAAAAGTACTTAATGAAAAATACTTTATTATAGTGTTTTGAAAAGCTCTCGAGGTAAGCTACAAGAATATGTAATGAAAAATAGGGAGTTTAAAAAATTTAAAGTGATTTTTATATGATCTTGACGGTTATATTCAAGATCATACTAATATTATTATATAATGCGTCACTTAGAGTTTTACAATTTTTGTATGAAACATTTTTCACGAAAATGCATTGTTTCCTTACAAAACTGCTGATACGGGCGCTCTGTTACATCCTGTATACATATATTGGGTGGCTCATTTTAATCCATCCAGTCGAATATCTTAAAAACCAAGCCCGGAAGAGAAAAATGTTTCAAACAAAAGTTGTGTGGCTTCAAGGGGGCCATAAGATGGTGACAATGATTTGACCTTGGAAAATTATTTGAAGGTCATGTGAAGGTCAACTTTAAAATCTTGAATGGAAATCCCATTTTTTATTTAGTATTCTTGTAGCTGACATCGAGAGCTTTCCAAAACACTATAACAAAGTATTTTTTTATTCAGTACTTTTTGAGTTATTTTATATTTTAATCTGACATCTTTTGATATAAAAAATAAAATATCTCATAAAATATTCAGTTTTCGATAATCTTACCGTAATACTTTTATGTGCAGAATAATGAGACAAATCAATTAGTGCAAAAAAAAAAAAAAAACAAATGTTTAAAAAAATACATTGTAAATAATTTTTTTAAAAACTATTATTTTTTTATACTAATTGATTTGTATCATTATTCTGCACATAAAAGTATTACGGTAAGATTATCAAAAACTATTTTATGAGATATTTAATTTTTTATATCAAAAGATGTCACATTAAAATATAAAATAACTCAAAAAGTACTGAATAAAAAAATAATTTATTATAGTGTTTTGGAAAGCTCTCGAGGCAAGCTACAAGAATACTAAATAAAAAATGGGGGTTTCTAGTTAGGATTTTAAAGTTTCTTGTGACCTTCAAATGACTCTTCAAGGTCAAACCAATGGTACCATCTTATGGCCCCCTTGAAGCCACACAACTTTTGTTTGAAACATTTTTCGATTTAACGCAGTGTTTCTGAGATATTTGAGTGGGTCCTTTAAAATGGGACACCCTGTATGTGGCGCGTGATGCCAATGTATTATTACGCAAGAAAGTTGTGTTGACGTGCGATTCATATTGCATACGACGTAGTTGACATACGGCAAACACGGAGCAAACATGACAGCGATCGTGTATATGGTAACGTCGTATTTTATCAATTTTGGAGCCCATTCCCCATGAAGTAACGTATATGCGCACCAAGCGAGAGAGACAATGATTCGAAAATGCAATGCCATGTCGCGATAACTCATACGATTTGTATTCATCGATCGTCATTCGTTTACTGTTATCCAAGGTAATACGCAATAGAATGCCTTTACGTCGCGCAACACAATATTTTTAACGAGTATTGAAAATTAGCCGACGTTCTATTATTAAAGCACGGAAAAGTCACTTTTAATCTTCCAGGAAAGAATTTTTTCCTGATATCAGTTTGTTGCGCAAAAAGTGTATTTGTCGGGAAAAGAAATTTTCCTGCCACCAGCTCGTTATGCAAAAATATATTTGCCAGGGGAAGATATCTTTCTGCTTCTAATTTCTGCAAAAACGCTTTATACGCGTGTGTAATTAGTTATATTAAACTATTATATGTCACACCATTTTGCGGAGATATTTAAATTTTGAATAAACATTATCGCCACTTGTGTGATATATGCGATATTATAATTCTTAGATGAGCGTCGTTTATGTAATAAACAAAGGTATTAACGGAGCTAAGTTTCGCGAAGTTTCGCGAACGGAACTTGATCGCGAATACGAGGCGTACGCGCCATAACTCGTAATTAGACGATTAATTACGCTCGAAGGACGTATTATGCTTTGCTACACGCCGATACGACGGCGGTTAAGAAGAAGAGAAGGTGATAATAGTTTGCGGGCGAACAAGGCGAACTCCCTTGAAATTTCCAGCCATTAATTACGTTTCGGCTATTGTCGCGACGAAGAAATTGATTACACGCTGATGACTGGTGACTCTCTACTAATACACGTGCATCCCGAAATTTACCTGAAGCGAGACGGTAGTTGCTTCGGTCGTAGATGCGTCAATCGCGTTAACGATTCCCGGCAACCGGGGTCATTAATTGTACTTTAGAGAACAATCGGGGACGAGAGACGCTGACCAGCAGCCGGCGTGACAGTTTAAAAAAAAAAAAAAAAAGTAAGCGAATAACCGGATACGAATTCAAAAACTAGTTCTATGATCCGTTTAATTACGAAATCGCGGAATGAAAATGTATTATATACGGCGATAAGATACGCCCGCCGAACATTATCGAACGTTTCTCGCGTAATGTCATTGATACAACTCACGGCACGATAACTACGTTAACCCCCTATTTGAAATGTCGTTTCTCAAAGCATTTTTGAAGAGAAACGCGAGAAAAATAGTAAAAAAATTTTTCGACCGATAATTTTCCAGATATATCACTTTAAAGTATTGGACATGATAATAAAACGTTACAAAACGGACCCAATGACTTTGATCTTGACATACGTTGCGAAGATCACTGTCGCGAGTATCTTCCATGTGTAGCTTAGAATCGTGCGAGAATAACCCAAACCAAATTTTCGTTTCGAATCTAACCCAATTAACCCACACAACAATTATAGAATGGACCTCGCTTCGCGTTGTAAAGTATATGCGTGGACACAGTGGGTTCCGGCCCCCCCCCCCTACTGGGGGGCACCACTTTCGAAAGATATAACCTAACCCAAACCTATTTCTGATTTAAAACTAAAATTTGGTTTGGGTTACGTCATATAACCCAAGCCAAATTTTCGTTTCGAATTAAACTTTAACTTTAAATATCTCAAAAATTATAAGAGATCGCCGATTAAGTTATGAGGAAAAGTTACTCAGGATCATAATCTTAACAACATATGTCAAGGTCAGCATTGTTGAGTCCGTTTTTATAAAGTTTTATTATCATGTCCAATACTTTAAAGTGACATATCTCGGAAACTATTGGTCGGAAATTTTTTTTACTATTATTTCCGTATTCCTCGTCACACAAAACTCTCTTCAGAAACGACCTTTCAAATAGCGGGCCGTAATTATCGTAACCACTTCCCCCTCCCCCCACTCGCGTGTTAAATTAGATAAACACGATAAAAAAAAAAAAATAGGGAACAGAATAAAATAAAATAATTTTTTTAATGTATAATATGCCCCGAGCTTTTTTTAAAATTGATATTGCTTAAAAAATCAAAAAATTCACAAAATTCTCGACAGAAAGAGAGATAATCTAATACATTAAAATATAAAATTAAGAGATAAAAAATGGTACATTGCTTACAATCAGATTGTTACCAACCAATAGAATGATTTACGGTAACATTTTACACCGGAATCGTTTTGCGTTGATAAACAAACGCACCAACGAGCAACATATTTTTTCTACGGACGCTGTCACAATCTTCAGCATCGACGCATCGAAATTGTAATCTTCAGGCGTTGCGGAAAATATAAACGTATAGAGAACCCGTGTACGTAGATGACGACCTATTGTGCTCTATATTGTGTAACCAAACATCGAAAGTGCTTTTTTTCTCTCTCTCTCTCTCTCTCTCTCTCTCTCTCTCTCTGTCTATCTCTCCTCTCTTTTCTTGCTTGCTTAATGGGAATATTTTTTTTCGCGTGTCGGCGACGATCGACGACGAAAAATACGGGACAAGGATAAAAGCACGCGTATAAAATACGAAACGCAGGCAGATGCAGTTTGCTCGATGCGTTTCAGAATTATAAAAAAAAGGATAGGATATATTTATAAAAATTTTTCTAACGAGGCAAATAGCAGAAATAATTCCCAAGAGTTTATCTTTATTATTGTTAGTTACACAGAGATATGTATACGTCGATATCTATATAATTATAGTTGGACAAAAAATAATTATTTCCAAGAAAAAAAATAATATATTTTCGTAATTTTTTCGATATTCGAGAGAGAATTTAATTTTATTAAATATTTTAAGTATATTTCGAAAAATAATTATAGCATAGATTATTTTTAGGGTCATATCTATTATACAACGATGTAAAATCGTTACCGCAAAGAAAAGCGAGCGATTAATTCTATAGATAAGAAATAATTAATAAACAAAATTATAAATTGCTTACCTTATAATTGTTCTCTCGTCGCACGATGTCTCCTTGGGCCTCCTTCTTGTTTCTTCGTTGTCGCTTAATTTTATGGCACTCAATTACAATCGTTAGAATACGATCGCAAGATATCACGTGAACTTTTGGCTATATCGATCGAATTGCTCAACTTATAATTTTATCTTGATATCGCGCATTATCATGCGATATTACGTGAGTTAATGGATAGTTGAAACGCGATAATCATGAGAATTAATTAATCAAGCGGGTTGATAAATGTTAGAATCGTAAGGAATGATCGCACGTTTGGCATCTGCCGGTACTTTCCGCGAAAGTATTTCAAGAGATAATATATGCGACGATATACGGGTACGCGAGAACGAGAACGAGTGCTACGGCATGAATGACAAGGTCGCGGCGGCCTGTAGGTCATCAACAATAGCTAAATACATATATAATCGGATCTCTCGGTAAAACTCTTTATTGTAACCTCAACAGTGATGATCAGTCGAATCTTCCGGAAGTGAAGACCCTCCTACGGGGGGGGGGGGGGGGCGGAACCCACTGCGTCCGCGCATACACTTTTCCATTCGCACAACAATTTTGGGGTGGACCTCGCTTTGCTTTGTAAAGTATATGTGTGGACACGGTGGATTCCGCTTTCCTTACGAGGGGGCTCCACTTCCGAAAGATATAACCTAACCTATTGCTGATTTAAAACTAAAATTTGGTTTGGGTTAGGTTAGGTTATATCTTCCGAAAGTAGAGCCCTCCCCCCTCTTAAGGGAAACGGAATCCACTGTGTCCACGCATATACTTTACAAAGTAAAATGAGTCCACCCTACAATTGTTGTATGGATGGAAAAGAGTATGCGTAGACACAGTGGGTTCTGCCCCCCCCCCCCCCACGGGGCCTTTACTTTCGGAAGATATATAACCTAACCCAAACCAAATTTTAGTTTTAAATCAAAAATAGGTTTAGGTTAGGTTATATCTTCTGAAAGTGGAGCCCCCATCGTAGGGGGGCCCACTATATCGACGCATATACTTTACAAAGCAAAGCGAGGTCCATCCCACAATCGTTGTCTGGATGGGAAAGTGTATGCGTGGACGCAGTGAGGGTCCGTCCCCCCTACGGGGGGACTCCACTCCCGGAAGATATAACCTAACCCAAACCTATTTCTGATTTAAAACTAGAATTTGATTTGGGTTGTGGTGTGTACCTTACCTTGCTTTTGTAATATTTGGGGTTTTTTGGTTTTTTTGGGGGGAGTGGGAATGATGGGGGACGGGCTCCCTCGACTGATTATCACTGTTGGAGTGACAACGAAAAGTTTTACCGAGAGATACGATCATATTTCTCAAAATTCAGAAAAGGCCTTATTCGAAACAATTACCGAAACTTATTTTGCGAGCATTCGGGGGAATTTTTATATTGTATCAATATTAGAAATGTACAGAAATATGTAAGCAAGGTTACATGAAAGCGATATTTCTTGCGAAATCTTAAGCTAGAAAGAAAATGAAAACACCTACAAATTAGAACTTTCCGAATTGTTCTTGCAACTTTTTTCTTATTTATCGCACTAAATTATAAAACATACACGTATTAGAAATTCCTTTCAAAGATGCTGTAAACGTCGCTGAGAATGTAATTACGATGTAATTGCAATCATTATCGCAATAGCTCTTGTAGTTATTTAAATGTAACACACACACACACACACATACACACACACATACACACTCCAAGTGAATTAAATTCCCCTTGAAAGTGATTATAAGTTTTCGGTAGCCGAAGTTACATCTGCGCTATTAACGAGCTGTAAAACGAACGTGTATTTAAGTTTTCAATGCCTCTTACACATATCACGAGTGTTTTATTCCTAAAATTGAACACGTAGATTCCAAATTCAATAGAGCACGTCGCATAATTGCAAATTATAATTACGCGGATCACTCTGGACGCAATCGCGCCCTTTTGTGTAGCGCGTGCGTAGGATAGGGATGGGACGAGGAAAGGCGGAGGAAGAGGGGTGGGTTGTAATTATTCGCGACGCGCGCGCGACCGTTTCCGCCGTGCATGCATCGAAATGGCCGAATACTTGCGCGATGTATTTGCCAATTACACGCGCGTTGCGCTTTCATTATACGTCACGTACTGATTGAATTATTTTCGATAGACCGGTTGACCGATAGCTTTTGTCCGGTTTGTTACACTGTAAGCAACGCCGTCGTTTTGCGTCGCGTTATAACATCGTCGCGAGCAACGTTCTATGCAATCGTTATTTTTGCCAGGGTTGAGAAAGTTACTTTATAAAAGTAACTCGTTACCGTTACCGTTATTTTTTCTAAAAAGTAACTCGTTACCGTTACTCGTTACCAATTTTAAAAAGTAACTCGTTACCGTTACAGTTACTATTTTGCATAAGAAAAACTTTTAAAAAATTATAAGCAAGATTTCATTCAAGGTTTATTACAAAATAAATGATTAAATTTTATCGAAATTCTTTATTAATTTTTAATAAAATTTGTTGCTCCATAGTATCATCATTTAAATGCCCTCTTTGTGATGTTAATACAGAGCCACCGATGCTAAACATTCTTTCTACAGATGCACTGCTTGGTAGAGCTGTATTATATTTAATAAAAAGTTTTTTAAGTTTCGGATAGTCGTTTAACATTTCTATATTACAATTATTTGATTTTAAAAACCGTTGCAATTCTTCTTGTTTAGATTCATTTTGCACCATTTTTTGCTCAATAATGAAAAAATCATCGTGATCGTCAGATTTTCCAGTTTTTGAAGAATTTTCAGTTGATCGGATTCCCAATAAATCCTCCAAGTAATTTTCAGCACGTTTTCTTTTTTCTCCGGTTAACCAGTTTAACTTAAATTTTGGATGTAAACATGCTGCTATTATTAATTCTTCTGTTTCAAATATTGTACAAAATCTAAAATCAAATATAGTAAATTAAGCGACATTGTTTGTTTTATTGAAATTAATACTTTTGAATCAATAGTTTAAAATAAAATAATATTTTTCAATTAAATCCTTATTTAAAATTAAATAACATATGTATTGATTTAACAAAAGGAAATATCGAGAGGATCCTTCATTTAATCCATTTTATTTTACGCGACACTCTCCCGGCAATCTCCGGTTAAAAGGTAGCACTGCAAGTAGTATTAAAACTATCGTCGATCTCTTAAAGTACGCGGCAGCGAGGACATTCAAGTAACATCAAATCTAATTAAAGATGCTCGGGGCGACACGCGCGCAGCCAAGTTGAGAAGAACTTGTAACATTATGCAAAAATCAGGGTTGGGAAGTAACGCGTTACTTGTAACGCCGTTACCGTTACAGTTACTTTTTTTCGGTAACTGTAACGGTAATGGCGTTACAAATTAATAAGTTACCTTTTATTTAAACCTTGCTGAATAGCTTCAACTAATGAATGGCAATCTATAAGGTCAGATTTATTGAGATTTTCTAATTTTCGTTGCAAGGTACTTAGAACTGGTAGTAAATGAGATTACAACATAATAAGAATGCTAATTGGTCGATTTGCTTACGGCTTTACGGTTAAGATAAAAATTTTATCACGCACAATAGTAAGAATAATATCTTAAATAAATCAAAAAATTTGAAAAAAGTAACGATAAAAGTAACTGTTAAATTCGTTACTCGTTACCGAAAAATGTAACGAAGTTACTTTTTCCGTTACAAATTTGTAACGCCATTACCGTTACAGTTACCGAAAAAAAGTAACTGTAACGGTAACGGCGTTACAAGTAACGCGTTACTTCCCAACCCTGATTTTTGCATAATGTTACAAGTTCTTCTCAACTTGGCTGCGCGCGTGTCGCCCCGAGCATCTTTAATTAGATTTGATGTTACTTTAATGTCCTCGCTGCCGCGTACTTTAAGAGATCGACGATAGTTTTAATATTACTTGCAGTGCTACCTTTTAACCGGAGATTGCCGAGAGAGTGTCGCGTAAAATAAAATGGATTAAATGAAGGATCCTCTCGATATTTCCTTTTGTCAAATCAATTTATTATATCTTCGATTAGCCTAGCCGTTTTTATCGAGAAGTCTCGTTAATTTTCTCTCAAAGTGAGGAATAAAAGAAAAGACGTCCCATTTACATTTTTTTGTATAAGCAGAATCAGCGTGTTAGTAAAGTGCCGCTGCCGGTTGCGAGTGACGTGCGTTAGGTATCGCATCGAATGCGTCAATGACATTTCGTGCGCGCACACGTGTTTGTGTGTGTGTAAATGGCATGCGGATGTACGAGACAAGCAGTCGCCGAATTCGCCGCTTGCTATGTCACACGCTGACATCGCGACATTATTAATTCACATATCTCGATCTTTTGTTGCCGTTTTGTTTGTTCGATGTGAAGCTCCGTGAGAAAAAGCCATTTGCATACACATTTACGTGCGTATCTACCGTGCAAATATATCTGTGAAAATGGATATTTTTTTATCACGGATATCATGAGAGCGGATAATGCGCATAAATCTCGTTTCGTAAGATCGAAACGACTGAATAATAATTTTCATTTGGATCGTATGGAAAAAAAATTTGTCTATATCTCCCAATAATTTCTAGACAAAGAATAAAATATAGATATAATTGAAAAAAATTTGATAACATTTTGCGCGAAATAAGGATTTGTTTATTACGCGATCTCATTTTTCAAGTATTAAAATCCATTTGACTTTAAAATCAAGACGTACAAACTTCTCCATTTTTTTTTACGTGTTTAACACGATTTGAAAAATCGTCAATATTTCGTAAAAGGAAAGAAATATGATATATATAATACTTGATATTATTGGAAGATGTTTATTTCTCTCATAAAAGTTTCAACATAAACTTTTGGAATCTGGTTTTGTGAAAATTCAATACTTGCTAATATTGACGGTCAATAACGCTTGTATTATCGATCTGCATCGTACTGCATTTACGTGAAACGAAACAATCTCTAGTTATAACTCTCACTTAAATACTCTCCTTAATAGCTAGTCAAAGGTCAGATCCGTAAACACTTCGATACAAGACGAGACTTCCTCCTTTTCGAAATAATTCGAATCATTTTGATAGAATTTTCGATAGCATTTTAAATCGATTTAAAGAAGAAATTTATGATTTTATCTTCAATGATCAATGCGCGCATTTAGATATGACATGAAATTGTAAATAGATCTATGCGTATTGGAAATGTATATTTATTTGCTTGTTGACACCAAACGATCAAAAATTTATAAATCTAGATTAATTAGATTATTAAATATTTGTCGGGTAAGGTGGGATCAGGACTTTAAAATTAAAATAAGAAAATTCGTTTAAGAGTTTCCTTCAACGCTTTGTCTCTCTTCCTCTTTCATAATTACTATCAGAAAATACATTGTTGTGAAAAGGCGTCAATTCACAAGCGTTGAATCATCATGAAAAGCGGCATTATGCGCGAACGTCGTTTGATGAAAAGTTATACCATAGATGGCCCTAGGTATCAATGTAGTTACCGTCAAACCGCGTCATTGGCGCCATTTTCTTGTTTTGACATCTGATAAAGATTTTCAACTCACAACAATACAAGTTTCATACAACAGCATAGTTTTTAATAGCGTTGAACATGTCGAATTTTGTGCCTGGAAACTACGATTTGCGGACAGCATTGATTTTCTGTTACCATTTGAAGAAAACTGCTGCAGAATCGCATCGAATGCTTGTCGAAGCTTACGGTGAGCATGCTCTTGGTAAATCACAGTGCTTCGAGTGGTTTAAAAAATTCAAAAGTGGCGATTTTGACGTGAGAAACGAAGAACGTGGAAGACCACCGAAAAAGTTTGAAGACAGCGAATTGCTGCTAAAACCTGGCGAAACCGTTAATACTGAACGCTATCGACAACAAATGATCGATTTGAATCAAGCTTTGCGTGAAAAACGACCAGAATATCAAAAAAGGCAACACAAAGTGATTTTGCTTCATGATAATGTACCATCACACACAGCAAAACCGGTCAAGGAAACGATTGAGGCGTTTAGTTGGGTAATACTTTCGCATGCGGCTTACTCACCAGACTTGGCTCCATCCGATTACTACTTATTTGCATCGATGGGACACGCACTTGCTGAGAAGCACTTCACTTCTTACGAAAATGTACGAAAATGGCTCGATGACCGGTTTGCCTCAAAGGAGCAACAGTCTTTTCGGCGTGGCATCCACAAATTGTCAGAGAGATGGGAAAAATGTATAGCTAGCAATGGGCAATACTTGGAATAAAATATTTTTTATCATTTTCATACAATAAACGTGTATTTTCTATACAAAAATTCCGGTTTCATATTTATATACCTGGTATAGTCGTGCATAATTAATTACGATACGTTGCATAAACCGCATAGGCGTCTTGCCGTTGGGATCTTTTTGTGGCGAGATTTAAACGCCTTTGAATTAAGAGGAGGAATCGGGAATGCAGGCAAGATTCTGATACGCGGATCTCGGTTAGTTATACGCGATGGAATATTCTCCGTGAAAGGCGATGCACTACGCAGTTTTCTGCGAGCGCATCGCGGAGAGAGATGCATCAAAAGGGTCGATTCTTTCAAGCCAATAAATCCTCGTCGCGGATGAAAGCGTCTTTCTCTCGTCCGGGACGCTTGCTTGCATGCACGAGAGATCTCTCCCGCGAGGCACGTACAAAGCGAAATGAGACGCGAGAAAGAAAAATGGCAGAGCGTCGTCGATGCGAGATTCTTTCTGTTAATACGAATGCTAATGTAGTGCAGCTCGGCGGGAATAATAAATCGCGTTCAAGAAAATGTCTATCGTGAAACTTAATTCGTGAAATATGTTTTAAAAAATTAAGAAAAAAATTAGAGGAAATCTAATTCTATATATTGACGAAAATTGATCGCTCTCTAGATATTTAATTGTCACAAAATTTCTTTTCGCGTGAACAAATAGTGAAATAGGATTTTATAAAGAAAGATAATACAAATCAAAGACCCATGAAATGCTAAATGTATAAATCTGCACAAACTACACATTTTTAACATTACACGATTAGCATTCATTATATGCACTCTTTAAAGGAAAATATTTTCATATAGAGATATAAAAAAAGCTGTATCTTTAATTGTACGCTTAGTGGCGAAATTAATGAAAGAATTGAAAATTTCATAAAGAGTTCTTTAATATACTACGAGAACGGAGAGAAGAAGGGGCGAAGAAAGATAGCCGCTATATAAAACAAGATTTTTATAGCCTGTTATCAGAAAAATAATACAAAAAATAAAACACAAATAATATATTATCAAGATAATTTATTTTTAATTGTTTGAAACTTTCCAAGAGCTTGATCAATTTCGTGAATTTATATTCTGTTATATTTATATCCATTGTGCGGGTACATATTTATTTCAGTAACAGAAATTCAAGCGCATTAAATATCGATTTTAACGAGACAGCTGTATTCGTAAAATCGAATGTGGAATCTTAAAAATGCGCGGAGGACTTTTTTAAAAATGTTGCAAATAATTCTGCCGGCCTTGCATTCCCGAGAGACTCAGACCGAAGAAAGTTGCACCTCGTTGCACGCATTCCACAACTTGCTCTACATACAATCTCAATTACGTACATAGCTGTCTGTTACGCGCGCACGATGTTTTTCATTGTGAACCTTATTGAAGCGAAAGCGGAAAAACGTGATTACCTTGCACGAGTCACTTCGTATGAGGTAAACATCTTTCTAACGAGGTTTTATGCATATTATAAACATCCTTTTTGTTCAACACAAAATATACAAATTCTGAGAATAAAAAATCTATGGGCTAATCACATGTACAAATATGAAGATTTCAGATTCTCCACAATTTTGTCTCAAGTTTACGGATTTAAAGCTGATTTCTCTTAAGGAAAATTGAGGAAGAAACAATAATTTCTCATTTTTACAACTGGGTCGTATGGGTTTAAATGTCTCTTTTTCAGGGTTGGGAAGTAACGCGTTACTTGTAACGTCGTTATCGTTACAGTTACTTTTTTTCGGTAACGATCGTTACTTTTTTTTTGTTTGTAACGGTAACGATAACGTCGTTACGTTTTTACAGTAACGGTAACGAATTAGCCCTTACTTTTATCGTTATTTTTTGGTTCTTATTAAATTATATCTATTCAATAGATGTATTTTTTGAAAAATATTTTGTAGCCTTCTATCATAGGCTGCATTCTGATAGTCACTGCTAGTACTGAAAATCTATAGTAATGTAAATTATAGATTTTACAACACTGATAGTGAATATTGGAATACACTCTTAATAATATTAATATTTCTCTTATCAATATTTAAAAACAATGTTTGATAAAAATTTTCGACAAAATTGAAATTTGTAAATTACAATTTAAATTCCTATAAAGATAAGTGCATTAAAAAGTAAAGATATTAACATAAAAAATTAGAATCATTAAATAAGTTTAATATAAGAAACGCTTGCTATACAGAGACTTATTTAGAGTTTTTAATTGTAACATAGATTATTACATTTAATATTGATTATTAAATAATTTTATAATCTAATAGCTTATTTTAGCATTACAAAAAACAAAAACATAACGGAAAAGTAACGAATCGTTACTTTCCAAGGTAACGGTAACGGTAACGCGTTAATTTTTTAAAATCAGTAACGAGTAACGGTAACGAGTTACTTTTCACAAAAAGTAACGGTAACGAATTAGCCCTTACTTTCATCGTTATCTTTTGGTTCTTTGTTATCTTATATCTATTCGGTAGATGTATTTTTTGGAAAAATATTTTGTAGCCTTCTATCATAGGCTGCATACTGATAGTCACTGCCAGTACTGAAAATCTATAGTAATGTAAATTATAGATTTTACAACACTGATAGTGAATATTGGAATACACTCTTAATAATATCAATATTTCTCTTATCAATATTTAAAAACAATGTTTGATAAAAATTTTCGACAAAATTGAAATTTGTAAATTACAATTTAAATTCCTATAAAGATAAGTGTATTAAAAAGTAAAGATATTAACATAAAAAATTAGAATCATTAAATAAGTTTAATATGAAAAACGCTTGTGCTATATAGAGACTAATTTAGAGTTTTTAATTGTAACATAGATTATTACATTTAATATTGATTATTAAATAATTTTATAATCTAACAGCTTATTTTAGCATTACAAGAAACAAAAACATAACGGAAAAGTAACGAATCGTTACTTTCCAAGGTAACGGTAACGGTAACGCGTTAACTTTTTAAAATCAGTAACGAGTAACGGTAACGAGTTACTTTTTACAAAAAGTAACGGTAACGGTAACGCGTTACTTTTATAGAGTAACATTCCCAACCCTGCTCTTCTTTTCTCGAGATGAATAATATTCTCTTAAATTTTTATCATAACGCACCCCTTTGTTTGCATCATGCTCGAACGACCTAAAAAAGCTTCTTCCTGGTTTCTCGTGTGTTTTCTCCGGCCTGTCATCACGCTCGTGATGAAAAATCGAGAGCTGCTTCTCTGCCGTATACAATCAGCGAGATACTCGCAGATGGCGGAGAAGGTATAGCGACAGACCGGGAACGTGACAGCAGCTTGGAAGTAGAGAACGATGTTATCAGCGTGATGAAGAGATTGGGCGCAGCTTAAGAATAATTGAAAGTTATGATTGCCTTTTTCTCTTGCGTTTCTCTTGCGACTCCCGCGGGTTCAGCGTCGCGTCGCGTGTATCAGCTGATGATCACCCTTTTCGCGAATCTGCATCTGCGTCTCGTCAAGGCGATGATATTACGACTAGTCGTCTTTCCTAGGAGACTCATCGCGATTTTCTCTTTATTTCTCTTGGACACAATTGGACACAGTTGCACAGTCTTACAATAGAGATAATAAACTATATTTATCCGCGGGCACAGCGTTACCAAGATCTTCCAGTAAAATGCTAATCACGAAAATCTTTATACAAAAAGGGATATAAATTTGAAATAAATATAAATATAATATAAAAAATATAAATATAAATAATATGTAAATATTTATATGCGTTTAATATATATATTTTTAAAGATAAAGAAAGACGCGTATTATCTTAGATTATTAATTTCTCTTTTACTTTTACAAGAGAGAAAGACTTAAACAACGTTATACTTCAGAAAGAAGTATAACTTGCGCGTACTCCGAGGCGTAAAGAAATTAATTGACTATATTTTAGTTACACTTTCTAACGCTACTTTTATACGTATTTTGACAAATTTGTTTTTGCAGGTACGCTTTCTGCTCGTAAGATACGGATTAATCCATCGCGTAATTACACTATTGATTATTTGATCATGTGACTGAAATTTTCCGACTTGAAATCTCACGCATTTAACAAAGAACAATCCTTTATAGCCTGCTGTAGCGGGCGATCTCAACCGGTTGTAATTTCGCGCATATATTCGTCGCACGTAGAAGCAAACAAAGGTGGCTGGTCGAGCTAACGGTGTCGTTAACTCGCGAGAGAAAGAAGGATATGCCACCTGTTAATCGACTGTCACCGCACGATAATCCGCATCCGGATTAACAGACACACGTATGTTATTTTCCTCGCATAATTCCCAAAATATATCGCTCGATAACGTCCCGTTACGTTTTCGCTCGTGCGTTATCGCGCTTTAAAAAAGAAAATAACAAGCATCTCTTACGCGGGATTTACTCTATGTACCTACATCGGACTCATCCACGCGTGACGAAAATATACACGAAATACTTAAACATATAGGAACGACGCTATTTATACAGTCGGCGTCATTGGTGACGCACCGAGTTATTAACTACGTGATCATGCGTGCCGATAATAATAGTTTCATGACACTCGGTACCATTGTCTTCATGATTTTCAAATTAGTCGTCAACAATTTCAACGATATCATTACGCGATCAGCTACGTTTCGGAGTTCACTGTCCTTCAAGTGTGTGTCTTGAGTTTAGTCAACTTTCTACCGCGTCTTATGCGCTACGTGACTTGATGCGAATTAAATTTGAGCAGAAAATAAACTTTTCCACGGATATCAATATTTCTCTTATCAATATTTAAAAACAATGTTTGATAAAAATTTTCGACAAAATTGAAATTTGTAAATTACAATTTAAATTCCTATAAAGATAAGTGTATTAAAAATTAAAGATATTAACATAAAAAATTAGAAGCATTAAATAAGTTTAATATAAAAAACGCTTGTGCTATATAGAGACTAATTTAGAGTTTTTAATTGTAACATAAATTATTATATTTAATATTGATTATTAAATAATTTTACAATCTAACAGCTTATTTTAGCATTACAAGAAACAAAAACATAACGGAAAAGTAACGAATCGTTACTTTCCAAGGTAACGGTAACGGTAACGCGTTAACTTTTTAAAATCAGTAACGAGTAACGGTAACGAGTTACTTTTTACAATAAGTAACGGTAACGAATTAGCCCTTACTTTTATCGTTATCTTTTGGTTCTTTGTTATCTTATATCTATTCGGTAGATGTATTTTTTGGAAAAATATTTTGTAGCCTTCTATCATAGGCTGCATTCTGATAGTCACTGCCAGTACTGAAAATCTATAGTAATGTAAATTATAGATTTTACAACACTGATAGTGAATATTGGAATACACTCTTAATAATATCAATATTTCTCTTATCAATATTTAAAAACAATGTTTGTGATAAAAATTTTCGACAAAATTGAAATTTGTAAATTACAATTTAAATTCCTATAAAGATAAGTGTATTAAAAATTAAAGATATTAACATAAAAAATTAGAAGCATTAAATAAGTTTAATATAAAAAACGCTTGTGCTATATAGAGACTAATTTAGAATTTTTAATTGCAATATAGATTATTACATTTAATATTGATTATTAAATAATTTTACAATCTAACAGCTTATTTTAGCATTACAAGAAACAAAAACATAAAGGAAAAGTAACGGTAACGGTAACGAGTTACTTTTTACAAAAAGAAAGAGTCACTTTCTATGATTTTTTAAAATACTGGATAACGATTCTTTAAAATCAATTAATAATTCTTTAAAATATTCTATCCACGTAATTTTTTCTAGACATTTAAAGTTGTACAAATTTTGACACGTTTTACATCATGCTATAATTATGGCATGTGTTGAACAAGATTTTGGTCCATTCTAGAAATTAAGTATATTATTGTTGGAACTTTTAGTCCTCGAATGGAATTCATTGTAAACATTAAGATTCATAAGATTTTTGTGATTAAATATCCTGTCCGTGTTGCGGGAAACTTGTAAAATAAGTTATTGAAGATTGTATATATAATTCATCGAATACAATATTATTTGATTGTTGATTCAAACTTGATTGTTGAGTTTTTCAAGTCTATGGAATACAAATTTAATGTCGAAACATATTTAAAATAAGCAAAATAAATATAGCAGACGTTAAAAGTAAAAAAAAAATTTTATACAGATTCATATTATTAACTAATTATTATTGATTAATTTATAATTGTATATACAATGCCATTTATGCGGTTATGTAATAGAGAGATAATTAATTATATATCTTTCTACGATGTAATGGAAACACAATATTATTTTATTAATCTGGAAATATAAATTAAATTCTGTTGAAAAAATAAAAGTTCTGACAATATAAATTAATTTGATGGAAAAAACTTTTGTAATCTATTATACGTATCATGTATACGTAGTATACGTTTCTAATCAGTTTAATAGTAATGTGATAGAATATTTTTGAGACCAAAATCGTATTAAACATTTTTAAAAACTTTTTTTTTTTTTTTTATGTTACTTCTCCTTTTACGAAACACGAAGAAAGAAAAAATAGAAATAAAATTTGATTACAAATCTTTGTTTTTGTCATTTTTGTCGCTTATTTTATACATTCGCGATACGTATATAGGAAATGATTTAGGAATTTTCGTGCTCATTTGAAATAGATTGATTTCACATCGAGATGTCATCTACAATAGTGATAAGATACATAAAGAAAGGAAATATTAGATAGCTTTGAGATCTTCGAAAAATATAACGTTAAGAAGTACACTTGTAAGATTTGTCTCTTTGAAAGAGAACCGATTTTATCTTTAGATACAACATCTTTGCATGGAGATATTTCGAGCAATCAAGAGACAAGGGAAACATTTTGTATACGAGAAATTCATTGTGCGGTTTTATCTCAAACCGAGAGTCCCGCACACAAACGTTTACTTTTCAACCGAACACATCTACGTATCTCATCGCGTCTATATCCCTATATTCGTTTTAGTCTAGGAAACACTTCTTAAATACGTATGCTTCTTGTGCATATTTGAGTAGGGTGCGTCTCTCTTTACGACATAGGAGTGCAGGCTGCGATTCGTCTGCCGATTCAATCATATCGATTCGCGCGAATTCCAGCTTTAAACGAGGAGCTCTCTGATGACGTCAATCTCTCTTTGGCATCTTCAACGCAGATATACCTTCGACAATCTCCTCCCGGCATGCCGATCCGGACGACACACTCGCGCTGAAATAGCTGATTACCGCGCACCGGGATAATCCTGAGAGGATTCTCGTCCTTCTGCGTCAACGACGTCTTCACTGGCGCGGGAGATCGGGCGGGGGGCGGGAGAGGGGGAGAGGCAACGAGATTGTCCGCGAAACAACCACTCGTCCTCACTCTCTTCCCTCTTTGCGACGTATCCCAATTCGGCTTCCACCTCTTCGCTCTCATGCATATTTAAATTGGTCGCCCGATGGAAATTTGTAGGTAGCTAAGCTACAGGATGCAGCATCTTTATCGGCTACTCCCTCCCCTCCCCCCACCACCCACCGCTTCTTCCGACGCGGCACTTTTCGGTCTTCCGCTTCTTCCCCCCAAATTGGTCTTGAATATCGAGCATTCTCGAAGATATTTATTTTCACCGATGTAGCCGGGGCGATTCGAAATTCCCCCGACGCAATCGGCATTTTTATTCGTGCCCGAAACGAAGTTTTACTCTTTGAGACTGTAATATGTTTGAGTGGAACGACTTGTGGGAAAATAATAGATGTGTAAAACAAGTAGTGTTAACAGGAACGAAATTTTGATATAATGTACGATAAGTGGACTTGCTTCCCTCGTCCTTGTTGACTTTTCTTTCGAGATGTTGGATATGAGAAAAAAAAAAGATAAAAGACAGAGAGGGGAAGGGGATGAGAGAAGAAGGAGAGATAGAAAAATTCATTTCGCTTAGTTATTCGACTTCGATGTCTAATTTGCATTCGCATTGACGAAAGAAAATCGCCGGCGTCTTATTACTCTCGTTGCCTCGAAATCGTAAAATGTTGATGCGAGTTTCAAGATCATTCGATTCACGTTTCGATGCGCCGGCTGAGCTTTCTCACATTTTCGCCGACATATCGCTACTTGAACGTCATCTTATGCATTTCTTTTCCCTCGCGCATCTCGACGCATCTCGTGCTTTCGCTGAAATCGGGATCAATGCGACGAGGGATTCTCGTTTGATCCAGATAAAATTCCACTTTTATCCGATGATTCAGTTATATTTTCGTGACTTGGGCGTTTAAACGTGAATTCTTGACATTGATCTTTATTTTAAGTTCGCATCGTCATAAAGCGCAGTTGTGGCATCAAGTGTGCATCTCTTGAGAAGGAGATTCGCTTATTCAGACTTTACGAAGCGAAGATCTTTGACGAGTGTCAAATCTGTGTCGATACGCCGCGGGATAATGAAAGAGAGAGAAGGAAGAAAAAGAAGAGGATAGTATCTGCCAGGGTTGGGAAAGTTACTTTATAAAAGTAACTCGTTACCGTTACCGTTATTTTTTCTAAAAAGTAACTCGTTACCGTTACTCGTTACCAATTTTAAAAAGTAACTCGTTACCGTTACAGTTACTAAAAAGTAACGAGTCGTTACAATTTCCGTTACTTTTTTACAATACAAACTAATAAATTATTTTGCATAAGAAAAACTTTTAAAAAATTGTAAGCAAGATTTCATTCAACGTTTATTACAAAATAAATGATTAAATTTTATCGAAATTCTTTATTAATTTTTAATAAAATTTGTTGCTCCATAGTATCATCATTTAAATGCCCTCTTTGTCGTGTTAATACAGAGCCACCGATGCTAAACATTCTTTCTACAGATGCACTGCTTGGTAGAGCTGTATTATATTTAATAAAAAGTTTTTTAAGTTTTGGATAGTCGTTTAACATTTCTATATTACAATTATTTGATTTTAAAAACCGTTGCAATTCTTCTTGTTCAGATTCATTTTGCACCGTTTTTTGCTCAAAAATGAAAAAATCATCGTGATCGTCAGATTTTCCAGCTTTTGAAGAATTTTCAGTTGATCGGATTCCCAATAAATCCTCCAAGTAATTTTCAGCACGTTTTCTTTTTTCTCCGGTTAACCAGTTTAACTTAAATTTTGGATGTAAACATGCTGCTATTATTAATTCTTCTGTTTCAAATATTGTACGAAATCTAAAATCAAATATAGTAAATTAAGCGACATTGTTTGTTTTATTGAAATTAATACTTTTGAATCAATAGTTTAAAATAAAATAATATTTTTCAATTAAATCCTTATTTAAAATTAAATAACATATGTATTAATCAAATGAATAAGTTACCTTTTATTTAAACCTTGCTGAATAGCTTCAACTAATGAATGGCAATCTATAAAGTCAGATTTATTGAGATTTTCTAATTTTCGTTGCAAGGTACTTAGAACTGGTAGTAAATGAGAGCTCTGCTTTTCCGAAAAGATAAAGCTCTCATTGGATATCGCGCGTCGCGTCATCGCACTGGTCTGCAAGAGCCATAAGTTGATCAATCACATTCAAGCATTTTTACAACATAATAAGAATGCTAATTGGTCGATTTGCTTACGGCTTTACGGTTAAGATAAACATTTTATCACGCACAAAAGAAGAATATCTTAAATAAATCAAAAAATTTGAAAAAAGTAACGATAAAAGTAACTGTTAAATTCGTTACTCGTTACCGAAAAATGTAACAAAGTTACTTTTTCCGTTACAAATAAAATTTGTAACGCCATTACCGTTACAGTTACTAAAAAAAAGTAACTGTAACGGTAACGGCGTTACAAGTAACGCGTTACTTCCCAACCCTGGTATCTGCGTTCAGAAGATCGACGCGGAACGTTTACATGATTTATTTTGACAAATGGCCAACATTTGCCAAACGTCATTCCGACATCGGGGGCACTAAACATCGGGAGAACGCGACGCGATTGAGATACTTAACTAGGTAAAAGTCGAGACGACGCGAGCGTTATCGAGGAGCTGAAATGGTGCTTCTAGCGAAAGGGCTTCTAGTTTTAATTTCACCTTTTTTTCCCAGAGGATTTAATCAACGTCGGCTCTCCTCGTGTAATCTCACAATACGCTAGTAAGGGCTTTCGCCAGAAACTATCCGTTGTATTTCGATACGTGTCCCAATTGTCAAACCGCACGTATCGGAAAAAAAACATCCGCATGATCGTTTCATCATCTTCGCCGGTTTAAAATCCGGCGTTCAAGTTCCTTTTCCGACCGCGTTGCTTTGATCCTTTTATCCCTTTCGTTCGATTTAGTATCATCGTGGAAAAAAGGTAGCGCTATTTCCATCCAAATTGCTTCGTCATATCACATTTTAGATAAAGTAAATTTACGATAAAGTTGCAAAAAAAAAAGGACTATCTTGATAAATCTTATCATGTTATAGCTACGTGATGTATTGAAGTTTCGTTGCAATTAAAGTTATGTATGTTGTTAGGATTCTTCAGGCCTCTCAAAGGAATTTTTTGCGTCGTTTAATAAAATATCTATGATTAAATATGGAATTGTTTGCGAAAAAGTTGCGAATTAGATTATTGAAAAATTACCAAAAGTTTTCAATCGTGTTTATTTAAACTTAAAGATTTTTTTCTAGCTCGCTGGATATGATTTTGATGCCAAAATTAATAA